>NC_090273.1:117041125-117341125 GCF_040414725.1 Anabrus simplex | reverse complement strand
TTGCTCTAGGCAAATAGTATTGCATTCGCGAGATTCCATGCCACGCCACCACTCGTATTGGACCAACGAACTTGTTCAGTATGCAGGACGTGCGAAGACGTACAATTAATATTCACAGCTTGGAGTATTTACTCAACAGTTGGTGTAGTAAGGTATGAAACTAGAAAGAAGGAACATAGTCCTGCGCTGCACGCTCTATCAATCTTCTTTAAGGGGAGACTGTGTAATTATTTCGAGCATTTAAGAAAATATCTATATTTTTTTAATAATTTATGCACTTCAATTGGGATAGAAAAATATTTTTTTAAATGGCGACAATTGCATTTCCCTCCTTACTGGGAATTGTACGTAAACATCATAGGAAATGCTCCAGTATTTGCTCATATCCACGGTACTCATGCTACTGAATTTTGGAATGCTGAAGGTTACAATTATTATTGTGATAATTTCACTATACATTTAGACGTATATTAAACCAATTAAAGTTGTGATTATCCAAAAATTACTTTTGTTACAACATTTTTATGAGTTTAATGAATTTGTCACTTCATGGGTTGGTACATGTTCCTCAGAAACCAGCAACGTTACTGGAATGAAATTTATCATAGATGTTTACCATAATTTGGTCTTCAGAATAGACCATCATTGCATTTTAGTCCAGTCAGGATGTACATCCGTGCTTACAAAAGGTCCGGTCGTTCTGAATTTTTTATATATTTTACGACAAACCAATATTAAAAAATCATATTTGTAATTTCCAAAGTGCTGTGCGAGCTGGGGTGTACAAAAAAACCATGAAATTTTCGGAATATTTCAGGTTTTTATCAATATCTCAATGAAGGAAGGGTTTGACCGGTATCTTTACTTTATATACTTTTAAAGTAGACTAAATTTGCTACAATTTGATACCGGGAGGCTCTCTATACAGTCATTGATTCCCAAGATACAGTTTTTCGAAACCATGAATTTTTTCCAAACAGTGACATTTTTTCGAAATGGTCACCTATTTTGTGAAATATCTTCTAAAATACGCATCCCATGTCAAATATTATATGAAATGAAGTTGTAGAAAATTTAATTAGCTTTCATTGGAGACCAGACTGGTACCTATAGGCACAGCGGTTCTCTCAAAAATGGCAGATAACCAAAAACAGTCATAAGTGGGTTTTGAGGGGAAATGCAAATAAACTGTTCTCAGGTCTTTTTATGGTTTCATTTATCAGACAGTTAAATTTTTTATTGTTCAAAATTGTTTGATGAAAAAAGAAAAGGATAATATACCTATCGGGAATTACGTCATCATCAAACATTTTTTATATACCTACATACTAAGATGCTTGTACACACATCATCGTAAATTACATTTTCACAAAAAAGAAAACTAATATAAATTATGTAGGTATTGTGTTTTGGTTGCCAAGTCATGCCTTTCTTTTTATCTTAGATGGCCCGGGCTTGGGCTCGCACGAAGGTGGTGTCTCGATGGCTGTGATGGACGCTGGGAGAGGTACCCAGTCTTCATCGTCCGAGCATTTCAGCTCCACATCCGGGACGTTAATGCACAATTTGCCACCGCATGACTGGCAGAGGACTGAGCAATGGAGCTCAGCCTGTCTGCACGAACAGCTCCCAAAGCACTCTTTCTAGCATTTACATGAAGTTTTTCGCAGAAGGACAGGAGGTGCGGGATCCATGGTGGTGGGGATAGGGGTGAGTCCCTGAGAAGACAGCTTCCACCCCCAATCAGTGGGATTCAAGTTGACCTCCCCGCCACTTCTTCACTTGGAGGTAGCACCTTGCTGCATGGTGGCCTGCTGCATCTTCCGTCGGTGGCATACGGGCGAGGTTTATGCTCGTTGAAGTGACAAAAGTCTTATACCTCAGGAAATCGAAAGTATCCCTCGCGACGTCACCCCCATATAGAGCCACAAAGCACTTGATACCTGCTTCTGTCATGGCTTGTGGGGTGGAGACTGGCAGAAAGAAGACCTCCACTTGCTCTGCAAGTGGTTTACTCTTCCTCAGGAGTGCGGTGATTTTGGTCTTTCCTTGGCCAAACGGTGTTGAGGGGGTATCGCACCCGGTAAACGCGTGGGTGAATAGTACCGTCCCTGGTGGTTGTAGGAGGTCGTAGAGTAGTGACAACAACCAGCTTCGCCCTTCGTGATCTTCTGAAGGTAGACGTTTTTCTCTTCAGCGCCTAAACCATTGAGAACAACGAGCAGGTCGACGTCTTCTCAGACTATGACGACCCGATCGGCTACTGCTCTTTATGAAAGCGCTGTCATGACAATTTCTCGATCCGCATCTTCTTCGGCAAGAGCCACTCCTACTCCCTCCTTCTGAAAAGCGTCACAAAGAAGAGTTATTAGCCGTCTTTTGTTGTTCTCATTGTCCAATACGCGCTCTTAAGCAATTTCAATTCCTGTGGATTCATCGAACGTCAACTCGTAGCTGGAATGAGCTGCGTAGCGCCGGAGTCGTTCCGCTATTTTGGTGGTTTTTTTTTTTTTTTTTGGTAGCGTCTTAGGGGTAGCCGTCAGAAACGATGGAGACGTTCTTCCCAAAGTCGTTACGGACGTAGGTGGTATAACACGCCAAAAGTGTTCGAACTGTGCTCTTCCGCTGCCACACGACCTTGTGCAAGAGGTAGCCACCATGCAAAACGACGTGAGTGCTGGCATCTATCGGAAAGAGGAGTGAAGGCAGAGTACAGAGTGGATTTTGTGCCCTTGCGCATCCCCTGTTCATTGAATAGAGACATCGGGAACGGGGCCAACTCATACTTGAAGTCATCCTTTAAATCCTCAGGACTTGTCAGTAAACCACTACTGAGAGAAAGCAAACTGTCAGTTTTGGGACATGGAGGGTGGAGAGTAAACCAGTTTTTGAGTGTTTCCACATCACTCTTATCTCGGACGATTCGAGACATGCTGCTCTCCAGTAGGATATGAGATGCTGCAAAAGCTTTTAAGTTCTTCGCATATGTTCACCATAAACACCATTCCTGTTATCCACCTTGCCAGCACACTGTCGAAGATTCCCCTTCTTTGGGTCAACCCAACGTAGGTCTTCATGGATCGCTTCAGCTTCTGTTCAATTTTTAGGTCTGACCACAACCCAGACCAAAACTTGTCGGACCGGCGAATGGTGAATGATCCTGTTGTGAACATGCCTTATTCACTTTTATCCATCCGATCTTGTAGAGCCATCATATCCTGAAGGTAGAGGTTCGCGCTCTTAGCGTACAAAAATGTCCAGCTGCGTGGACAAAAGGGATCATGTTGTGGACAGTGTACAAATGAAGGTTCCAATAAAAAACCGTAAAACTATAAAATGACGTGAGAACAGTTTATTTGCATTTCCCCCCAAAACTCACCTATGGCGGTTTTGTTATCAACCGTTTTTGAGAGAACCGCTGGGCCCAAATGAAAGCTAATTAAATTTTCTGCAACTTCATTTCATATAATATTTGACGTGGGATGCGTAGTTTAGAACATATTTCACAAAATAAGTGACCATTTCAAAAAAATTCACTTTTGGAAAAATTGCCTATTTTCGAAGAACTGTATTTTGGGAACCAATGCCTGTATATATCTCGCCCTGGTCTCAAATTGTAGCAAATTTAGTCTACTTTAAAAGTACATAAAGTTACTATACCGATCAGACCCTTCCTTCACTGAGATATTGAGCAAAACATGAAGAAAGTCCGAAAAGTTCATGGTTTTTTGGGGGTACACCGCCGTTCGCACAGCACTTTTGAAATAGCAAATCTGGATTTTTAATATTGGTTTAGGTCCCAACAACATATACAAAATTAATAACTACCGGACCCTTTGTAATCACGACCCCCTTTTCATGTTTAACTTGACCGGAATATTTGTAGTGTGTGAGAATTCTACAGTGTAAATTTTTACAAACAAAAATTTTCAGTGGTTGGTTCAAACTAAATATGGGATGTATTTCACCTAGAACCCTAAAAATGATCTACATTAATCTGATATCTGCCTAAGAGTTCTGTACAACATTTGTCCCTCTACACTCTATAGTTTCTGAGATACATGTACCAACCCATAAACTGACATTTATTTAATGTTAAAAAACACATTAAAACGTATTTTTTGGGAAAGCACAACTTTTATTGGTTAAAGATACTTCTAAAGGTATAGTGAAATTATCAGAATAATTATAACCTTGTGCATTCTAAACTTCAGAAACAGGAATACCATGAACATAAACAGAATAATGGAGCATTTTTTATGATGTTAAAGTACAAGTCCCCTTAAAAGACAAATAATTAATCTAAGAAAGTGGAGCGAAAATCTGTACTAGCCAAGGATAAAACTCGATATTGTAGCTTGAAATAGTCGTACGAATAAATTTTGTACGGCAAAGTCTTCAGGATATGTAACATCGTTTACGTAATATGACGGCGTAAGTCCTTTGCTCATGTTTTATTAATAACAGTACACATTCGAGATTCGAGAAATAGATTTACAGGGAAAATGTGGAGGCTTGTACCATTATACTGGAGGCGTTTCTCTACTTGAAGTAAATAATGGTGACTTGTACTCCTATAAATAACTGGCTAGAAATGTTAAGTGGCATATTCTGTGAGTTCTCAGCTAGTCGTTCAATCCTTAGAGTACACAGCAGTAGATATAGACTGACATATTTACAAATTATATCCTGGCAGGCGATGTGGAAGCTGTGAGGCGGAAAATAAATCTAATGTATAATGATTTATATAGCCATACTTCAAATACTCCCTCTGAAATTGTGGAAGACAGGTGGTTATGTAACATCGGGAAGTTCCATTTCATCTTTGAATAGTTATTCATAATAATATTTATAATCATTATCTGTATCAAAGAAAGGACCCCAAATTTCTCATGAAAGACAAAGTCTATGGAAGGGATTAGATCAGGTTTCAGATATCAACCATTAATAACCAAATATCGTCCCCACTCTGGCAAACTAGCGAAAGTGACAAACTAGGGAATCTGTACTTCTGAAGTTCTGGTGTAAATTTTATTGGTTAAATATTGTCTACCCTCTGACAAAGTCTCACATCTGCAACTCGTTCCTTATGCCTAACACATGAAACCAATAATTAAATATAAAAATTGATTTGACGTGAGTAATCACAACTTCTTTCAGCTCCTCCAACCTCTTGATAATTTTCAGATTCGCTAGTTTGCCAGAGTGGGGACGATATGGAAATAACGCTCAGTTAAACAAATTTAAGTATCTAGGTAAAAGTATTGAACCATCAGGTTTAAATCGCCAAGGTAACAAAGAATGGCAGAATTTCTTAGAACATTTGCAATAAAAGAACTATATCAAAAAAGGCAAATTTACGACATTATAACACAGTAGTTAAAACAGAATAATTTTATACATCTGAAACTATTATTGGTGGCGAAGCTCGAATAAAGATGATCGAAAATTAAGAAAGAAAAATACTCAGAAAATGGAATTTGGATGAAAAGAAATCACATAAAATCTATCAAGTCACAGAAAAAGTATCACAGTTACAATCAGGAAACAGCGATTACAATTTCATGGTCACTTATATAGAATGGATAATAACTGACTCACAAAGAAAATATTAAATTTAATATCGATGGAATCTCACAATAATTGGCCAAAATAAATCAGTGAAGACCTAAATGAAATTAGCATTAATGAAGAAGCCATTGAAGGCAGTATAAAATTCAGTACCTTAATTCACCTTAACTCACAAACACGATTTTTTTCTGTAAGGCCCACCCGACGAAACACAGGTTGGACTGAACAACGTAGAAAAGGAACACAGCGAAAAGATGAAGAGATAATGGGAAGAGAAGAATAAAAACAAAAAATGCTAATAAGTTCAAACGTGCTCCTTAGTTGGGCATAACGAATCAATAATAATAATAATAATAATAATAATAATAATAATAATAATAATAATAATAATAATAATCATAATAATAATAATCATCATCATCATCATCATCATCATGTGCACATCCCCACCATAGATTGTTATGCCTATCAGTGTTCAGTCTACCGAGCCCGATAGCTGTAGTCGCTTAAGTGCTGCCAGTGTCCAGTATTCGAAGGATAGTGGGTTCGAACTCGACTGTCGGCAGCCCTGAAGATGGTTTCCTCTGGTTTCCCAATTTCACACACCAGGCAAATGCTGGGACTGTACCTTAACTACAGCCACAGCCGCTTCCTCCGCACTCCTAGCCCTTTCCTGACTCACCGTCGCCGTAAGACGTGTCGGTGCGACGTAAAGCAACTTGCAAAAAAGAAGGTGTTCAGTCTGTACGTTTCTGAGAATGAATTATGCACTTCAAAATCCCCTCTTTCAAATGACCGTGTCCTTGTTTACCTACCATTAAATTATAAGAAGCTGAATCTAATCATCATCACTTTGGTCTTCCTTTGTTTCTCTTACTCTCCATTGTTGAATTCATCCTCGTCTATTCACCTCACATGACGCCACTTCCAAAGCTGAATCATACATACAGCTTCATAAAGGAGTTCATTCCTAAGTTAGCCCTAAAATTCACCGGGTGTTCAGTCCTGCCATTGTTTCTATCTGCAATTAGTATTGCTATTTTCATGTCTGCTACTTTCAAACGTATGAAAAAGATAGTCTGAGTCCATCCTGATTTGAATCCCGTATAGCAAAGCTTGCATTCAAGAGATCGTTGGTTCGAATCCCACTGTCGGCAGCTCTGAAGATGGTTTTCCGTGTTTTCCCATTTTCACACCAGGCAAATTTTGGGGCTGTACCTTAATTAAGGCCACGGCCGCTTCCTTGCCACTCCTAGCCCTTTCCTGTCCCATCGTCAACATACGACCTATCTATGCCAAACTCTATGTAACCGGGCTAAGTATCTCAGATGATAGAGTGCTAAGCCTTCTGCACTCGAGATGTCGGGTTCGATACCGAATCAGCCACGTGTCAGTATATTCACTGGCACGTTAAAGAATTCCTTCGCAGGGCGAGTTGGCCGTGCGCGTAAAGGCGCGCGGCTGTGAGCTTGCATCCGGGAGATCGTGGGTTCGAATCCCACTGTCGGCAGCCCTGAACATGGTTTTCCGTGGTTTCCCATTTTCACACCAGGCAAATGCTGGGGCTGTACCTTAATTAAGGCCACGGCCGTTTCCTTCCCATTCCTAGGCCTTTCCTATCCCATCGTCGCCATAAGACCTATCTGAGTCGGTGCGACGTAAACCCCGTAGCAAAAAAAGAAACTCCTTCGGGACAAAATACCGGTACCTCGGCGTCTCCGAAACCTGTATACGTAGTCAGTGTGACATAAAACCTTGAGTATTATTATTATTATTATTATTATTATTATTATTATTATTATTATTATTATTATTATTATTATTATTAACTCAATGCATTAGTAATAATTATATTAAATTATTGACTGACGAATGAAATTAAATGATATTGGAGAATGTTGCTGGAATGAATGATGGTAGGGAAAACCGGAGTATCTGGAGAAAAACCCTGTCCCGCCTCCGCTTTGTCCAGGACAAATCTCACTTGGAATGACCGGAATATGAACCACGGAATCCTGCGGTGAGAGGCCGGCGTGCTGCCGCCTTAGCTCAGTAGTAAGTGCGGCCAGTATCCATTATTCGGGAGATAGTAGGTTCGAACCCCACTGTCGGCAGCCCTGAAAATGGTTTTCCGTGGTTTCCTATTTTCACACCAGGCAAATGCTGGGGCTGTACCTTAATTAAAGCCACGGCCGCTTCCTTCCCACAACTAGCCCTTTCCTGTCCCACCGTCGCCATAAGACCTATCTGTGTCGGTGCGACGTAAAGCAACTAGCAAAAAAAAGCTCAGTAGTAGTAGCAGCAGCAGTAGTAGTAGTAGAAACTGTTCACTCATTACTATTTACAGGATTCTGTTTCTTACATACGTAATACGTCTATTAACATTAATAGTCTACGTAAAATAAATTAATCTTGTAACTAACTCTTCCATATATTACAGTAATAGTATTATTACCGTCCGCCTCAGTGGTGTAGTGGTTAGCGTGATTAGCTGCTACACCCGGAGGGCCCGGTTCGATTCTTGGTTCTGCCACGAAATTTGAAAAGTAGTATGCGGGCTGGAACGTGGTCCACTCAGCCTCGGGTGGTCGACTGAGCAGAGGGGTTTGGATTCCCACCTCTTCCATCCTCGAAGTGGTTTCCCGCGGTGTTCCACTTCTCCTCCAGGCAAATGCCGGGATAGTACCAAACTTAAGGCCACGGCCACTTCTTTCCCTCTTCCCTTTCGATCTTCCCAATCCCACACAAGGCCCCTGTTCAGCGTAGCAGGTGAGGCTGCCTGGGCGAGATGCTGATAATTCTCCACAGTTTCATTCCCCAACCCAAAGTCTCACACTCCAGGACACTGCTCTTGAGGCGGTAGAGGTGGGATCCTTGCTGATTCTGTGGGAAAACCAAACCTGAAGGGTAAACTGATAAAGAAAGAATGTATTATTTATCATGAATTAACCTTTTTTCACTCTTTAACTAAATTATTATTATTATTATTATTATTATTATTATTATTATTATTATTATTATTATTATTATTATTATTATTATTATTATTATTATTATTATTATTATTATTATTGGCTTCACTAGGTTGTAATACTTCGATAAATTTACTGTGAGATGAATGACTTGTCTTTACGAACATCATGAATCCCAGAAAGAAAGAAAGAAAGAAAGAAAGAAAGAAAGAAAGAAAGAAAAATCATTCTCTTTTCCTCTTGTTGAAGCAGTGATTCTGACTAGTGGAAGCCTCTACATTCAGGGTTTCTTGGGTTCTTCATATCTTGTAAGGCAGTGACTTCACATTTCTAGATATTCTACATACTTTACTGAAGAACCTCTCGTGTGGAGAAACTTCCTACTTTCTTGTTGCAAGTACCTTAAAATAAAATGCCATTTAATGTATTCCTTAGTATTTTAACTTCTGCTGAAGTCACTTTTGGATATATCTGTTGCTCTCCCAAGGGATTCGTCAGGCGAGAAGCCATGGGAGCTGGAGCGAAGGTCGACTAGAACATAAAACTTGCAGCCCGCGCTCCTGTTTTATGCCGCAAGTCGTAAACACACGCACACCGTAAACTAGATTGTCGTAAGACTTGCTTCCGCACACCCCAGGAGTAATGCGCGATTCCCAGTCAACCGAATTAATACATCGGCTGCAATGGTGAACGGAGGCGCACAGAATGATAGATAGAGATAACAAAAAAATTGAACTACGACCTTTACTTGCTTTTCCCAATACGTGTGTGATACAACACGCCGTCCCACAGACAAATATTACTACATCATACAGAAGCAATGAGAATACAAAAGGGAATTTGATTACTGAATTCCTGGAAATAAGAGCTCATACCACGGGAATTGCATGATGAATAGCAAACATACAGACAAATATACTGTGTGAATTTGTATCTGATGGTGCTGGATTTAGAATGTTAAACTAGTAGTATTTCTTGCAATATTTTCTTTGGCATGGAATTGCTTGTTGTATTCTGTTTGTAGTTGTTGGATAATTATGTATTAATTTCACTTTACTAGCACTTGTAATGTTAAGCTAGTAGTAAGCTCAACCTATAGTATTGTAAGCCGCAACTAGCGTTAAGCACTGAAAATATTTAGGTTGTGTGTAAAATAGTATATGTTGATGCTGGAGTTAGAAGGTTAAACTACTCGTATTTCTTGTAATATTTTCTTTCGGTGGTGGTGGTGGTGGTGGTGGTGGTGGTGGGTAATTATATTTTTACTTTATTACCACACTACTGAACGTGACCATTGCCACGGGGATAATTCCCAATTGCGACGTATTTGTTAATAATAATTGAAACTGTAGAGACAGCCTATAAAACACTTCAGAGAGGAAATGCGTCGATATGTTTCGAAAATACATAGGATGCATATGAAGTAATTACAATGCCACTATAATTCTTGAATGTCTTTGTTGACAGAGGAAACACCAGGTTAGTTTCTTCAATAGTCAGGCCCCATGGGTACTGGTTAGCGTGATGGCCTTTATTCCAGAGGGCTCGGGGTTCGATTCCCGGCTTGGCCAGTGATTTTAACCTTCATTCGTTAATTCCGATGGCTCGAGTGTTGAGAATGTGTGTGTTATCTTCATCATTATAATATTGATCATAGGAAGGGGCCCATCCTCATAGACGGTGTCAGCTCGAAAGATATGCAGCAGGCCCCTTCGGAGGCCTCACGCCGTGATTATTATTATTATTATTATTATTATTATTATTATTATTATTAATTCAATGTACTCTCCCTCTTTACGTTGAAAACATTTCTTAACAAAGTAGAGGTCTCCTTACTACAAAAAACGTTATATTAAGCCATTTCTTCAATTGTGCCGAAATTTGAAGGGCCAAAGGGGCCCGAAAAGGTTTTAAATTATGTGTCTTGGATATCTCTATAAAACTAAAAAAACGAATTTCGAAAATCACTTCCGGCCTAAATGTAGTTCCGGAAATACAGCCTAAAATTGCTTGTTTCTTCAGTCGTTTTCTGTTTGATTCATTTCCTAGCCAAATTAACTTATTGAAATAATTCATTCTGTAATGCGTTCCTTGGCCCAATACTCTCAGGATTCAACAAACGGCTCTTTTTGGGGCTGAGTTAGGTTATGACCTGTAAAACGCCGAAGCGGGTCTTAAACCAGGTCATAAATGAGCCAAGGGCCACGATGTGCATAACCTGTATTGGACTTCTTGTTCCTTATGATCTGTTCAAGAATGGAGATGCCTCGGTCGGTCGACAGCGCTTGGAGTACTCTTCTTCTCCTTTTTCCTTCTTTTAATCTTGTTTTAAGTCGCATCGACACAGATAGGTCTTATGGCGACGTTGGGATGGGAAAGGCCTAGGGGTAGGAAGGAATCGGCCGTTGCGTTAAGTTACAGCCCCGGCATTTGCCTGGTATGAAAATGGGAAACCACGGAAAACCATATTCAGGGCTGCCGACAGTAGGACTCGAATCCACTATCTGTCGGATACAAGCTTACAGTTGCCCGCCCCTAACAGTATGGTTAGCTTGCCCGGTGCTTGGAGTATTCTAGCCTTTCCGATATCTTATTACTCGACTCCTAATTTGGTTATCAGGACGTGTCGTAGCTGCCTCTGTGGATTATTGGTAGAGTATCGGCCTCCGGATCCCAAGATAGCGGGTTCAAACCCAGTAGAGGTAGTCGGGTTTTTGAAGGGCGGAAAAAAGTCCATTCGACACTCCATGTCGTACAATGTCGGCATGGAAAAGATCTCTGGTGACACATTTGGTGTTTACCTGACATAATTCATTAAATCCCAGCCATAGACGCCCAAGAGAGTACCGGTTTACACGGCCTGCCATCTAGTGGGATTAGAATAAAATGGAATGTCAAAATTGACGAGCAGAGAGCCAGATTGCGTCAAATTGAAATGTCTGCACATAGTAGCTGAGTAAATACGATTATTATTATTATTATTATTATTATTATTATTATTATTATTATTATTATTATTATTATTATTATTATTAGGACGTATCGTCTAGCCAGTTCTTCCGTTATGTAGCAAGAGTAACAAATTCTAGGGGTTCTGATGGACCACGCCCCTGAAGTTTATGCAAGGCTCGTAACACAACCGTTGTGTAGCGTAGGCTATACTTGTTACCCGCTTCACTAAGTTTGCATTCTGGCCTATAACTGCATAACAATCTACATACAGGTATAAAGGGACAGGCAATGTGAAAGACACGCTTCATAGCAGTCGTCCACGTGTCACTCCACAGCACCAGGATCAATTTCTTGCAATTCCGGTAGAAGTTCATAGATCTGTCTCCTCCAGTGCTAATGCAAGCTACTCCCCAAAAATCCAAACTGTGAACCGTAAACTCTGTATGGTTGTTCTCTTTGTCAGAAGACTTATAAAGCGCTTTGGATTACCCCCAACAGAATTAAAGGAAGTCATGACTGAAATATTGTGATTTTTTTATCAATAAATGGAATTTCCAATTTTAACCTTAAAAATTCCCCAATTATTCCTCTTTCAAATCCCGTTATCAGTTTCTCCCTATCGCCATGTTTAAAGCCCTAAATGCCGGATTACCGAGCTCGATAGCTGCAGTCGCGTAAGTGCGGCCAGTATCCAGTATTCGGGAGATAGTGGGTTCGAACCCCACTGTCGGCAGCCCTGAAGATGGTTTTCCGTGGTTTCCCATTTTCACACCAGGCAAATGCTGGGGCTGTACCTTAATTAAGGCCACGGCCGCTTCCTTCCCACTTCCAGCCCTCTACCGTCCCATCGTCGCCATAAGACCTATCTGTGTCGGTGCGACGTAAAACAAATAGCAAAAAAAATGCCGGATTTAAAGGGTAGTGATTCGGAGTACATAGAGCAAGCGTATACCCCTTTCTCTCAGGCTTTCAGACAAAATTAGCTCCAAAGTTCTTTCGGACTACCATTTCAATAATGCCGCTGGAATATATTTACCTTGTAGTGGGCCTACGCTGTGTGTAGGAGGAGAAAGACAGCTGAGGGAGTAATTTACAGTCCAAAGCAGTTTTAAAGCAAGTATGTTTCTTAAAAGTTTCAATATATACCATACATATTTTTCAGCTCTTTGCGATGCATAAAATGCTCCTTGCGCAGAGTTCACCTGACATTTTCAGAGAATATTTTTTCAAAAGGTACAAAAAAAGTTTCACCTTTACAATACTAAAAGTTCTTTTGTATAATTAACAATTAACAAATATCGGTACATGCTTCGTCCATCTTGGTGGACATCATCAGCTAAATAATTGTAAGAAGAAATAAACAAAGACAAATACACATTACGATAAAGAGTACCGAATAAGTCAGTTAAAATGCATGTTAAAAATTGTTTCGAGAATGTTCTGGAGCACGAATATTTGCTTCTATTAAAATGAAGATAAGAATACTAAACACATGTGATAGTTCCAATAAAATTAGATAATCGATCTCTTCTTGTTGGCGTGATGATGATGAATATATATTTTTAATCTGTAATTGTCTTTGCAAATTTTACTTATTCTTGCAATTATTCGGCTGATGATGTCCACCAAGATGGACGAAACATGTACAGACATTTGTCGATTGTTATTAAACAAAAAATATTTTAGTATTGTAGAGGTGGAACATCTGACTGTACCATTAGAAAAACGTATACGAACGACAATACGGGCTTTGCAATGAAATTTATTTTATACAATTTTCAGAGAATGACTCAATATCAAGAATTTAAAGTAGTTCTGAATTTTATTATCAGTCGAATATTACCTTCATATTTTTACACCTGAAATAGTACGAAAATGGACTTTTGCTGTTGAGTGAGTAATGAAAAATTGAAAAATTGAAATTGAAAAAATAGAAAATTGAAAATTGAAAAAATCTCCAATAGTTTATACCCGAGTTTTTCTTAAATATATGAGTATTTTTGATAAGTCTGCCAAATTATAGTCCAAGAAAGTGTAAACATCGCCGCTAGGAGCATTTTCCATGCAACATATAACAATAAAAAATATTTGTGAATAACTCTGCAACCAATTAAGTAATCGACTGTAAATTTTGTGTGGGGCTATATCTTATTAATACGTGCTTCTATTTTAAATTTGGTTTTCATAAGTGTGAAATGTAGAAGTTCAAAATTTCAAAATCTCATCAAATTTTGATCACTAAAGAATGTAATGATCACTAACAAGACCAGGATTGTTTGGGGATCACACATCACATTTACGACATTGTGGAGGACTTTTGAAGTAATCTAGCAATTTATCCATTTTGAGAACGTCCCTTAATTTATCGAAAGTATGTACTGGAATATAAATCAGATCCAGACCACTGTTCCTCCGATCCATGAGGTGGTGGTGGTGATTATTTTTTTAGGAGGAAGTACAACTAGGCAACCATCCCCTATATAAACACTAATCAGAGAGAAACTGGAAGGGATCCGAAACTTCGAAAAATGAAGGTATCGGCCAAGGAAAGACAAGGGCCACGAAGGCAGGAGAATGAAAGATACCAGGCCCATGTAAAGCTAATAGCGTCGGGGTCGGAAAAGAACAAGAGTTGACCAAGGAAGGTCGGATAAGATAGAAGAAAGTGAGGAGCCTGGCACAAGTGGAAGCAATGCAGGACTCAGCTAAGGGCCCCGTTGCCGCCAAACCACGCTCAAAAGTTCAGAGTCCCTGGATCCCTTTTATTCGCCTCTAACGACAGGAAGAAGATACAGTGGGTGTTATTCTAGCGCCCCCACCCACAGGGGGTTCCGATCCATGACACTTAAACTGACCTCCGACACATTCAAGCTATTTAAGACACCGTTGATGGCCTTATAACCTTGGTGTCGTGGACCGTTTCCTTTCATCAGTGCAAAATGCCACCCTACCATGAAAGCGTAGTATTATAGTAACTTCGAAGAGGCAACTCTCGAACTCTCGAACGAACAAATCTATTCATTCCCCATTTATACCGTAAATGCAAACAGCAGTTTCACGATGTCCAATTCCAGTCAAAATTCTTTGGCTGCATATTAATTCTGCCTTAGAGGAGTGGGACCACTTACCGCAGGATTAATTCTATTATATATTCGTTTATTCATAATAATGTTATTTGTTTTACGTTCCACTAACTACACTTTTTACGGTTTTCGGAGATGCCGAGTGATGATGAAGACGACACATACACCCAGCCCCCGTGCCAGCGAAATTAACCAATGATGGTTAAAATTCCCGACCCTGCCGGGAATCGAACCCGGGACCCCTGTGACCAAGGGCCAGCACGCTAACCATTTAGCCGCGGAGCCGGACACACACGTATTAAATTAGGCGGACTGGTGCTCAAGCCTGTACACTGAAATAATTTTCTTAAGCCGGGCTGAGTGGCTCAGACGGTTGAGGCGCTGGCCTTCTGATCCGAATTTGGCAGGTTCGATCCTGGCTCAGTCCGGTGGTATTTGAATGTGCTTAGATATGTCAGCCTTGTGTAGGTAGATTCACTGGCACGTAAAATAATTCCTGCTTGACTAAATTCCGGCACCTCGGCGTCTCCGAAAGCCGTAAAAGTAGTTAGTGGGACGTAAAGAAAATTATTACGATATTATTATTTTCTTACAGTAAAAGAACTGACTGGATTTGGAACTCATGGCCTTCAGTTTCAAGACTACCGCGATAACCATTATGCTACAGGCCCCCCAAGTTTTCTATTGTGAAATTGATGGTACTGTTTAACAATGTGGGCCCTCCAGTTTGAGTGTACATGAGTTCCATATTTGTTAATATTATTGGTTTTACTCTAATGAAATGTAGAATGTAACCTCAACATAGATGCGAGGTCATTACTTCTTTTTAATACCTGCGGTCCTTATCAGTTCCCAGGCCATTATTATCTTGCTGGGTAATTTGATCAGCGCATAACACTTTTCTTGGAATATAACTGCAGTGTAAGATTATTTAGTGACAAACTCTGATACATTATAAACAACACGGCAGAGCGCCAAGAAGCATACAGTACAGATGGAAATATGTTATTGAATAGTTGGTCACACCAAGCCATGTAGGTAGCAGCACTATCGACATTCTCGCTGAAAACAGCAAGCTGTCCGGTATTATTAAAGTATTTGATTTGGCCCACCCTCCCACTCACGGAAGGTGTCCTCGAACTGAAAGAGCGTTGAAAATGGCAGTACACCGAGCGGTAGGCACGCATTTGTCAGCTTGCATATTTGGGAGGTAGTGGGTTTGAGTCCCATTGTCGGCAGCCCTGAAAATGGTTTTCCGTGATTTCCCCATGATCACACCAGGCAAATGTTGGGGCTGTGCTTTAATTAAGGCCGCGGTCACTCCCGCGGTGCGACATAAATAAAAGGAAAAACAGTAGAAAATATCAAACTCTTTTATTTTGAAACTTTAGTATTATTCAGCCATGTTTTTAGACAACATCGTCCAACGGACGCGCCATAAACCTTTCCATTGTCTGCATTATAGTTTCGGATGTCGCCACCGATAAAGACCAACAAAGCGCTGAAGGCAGTTTCATTTCCTTCTTCGCCCCGCTACCCTTAAACCCGCTTATCTGGTGACTTCCTTGTTTAAGCACTTTGAAACCAACCTGTGCTATCAAGAGTGGCGACACCCGCTCTGTGAGTTGATTAAAAAGCTGAGAGCTTTGTGGAATGAAATGGTGTAGTGTGGCTTTTAGTGCCGGGAGTGTCCGAGGGCATGTTTGGCTCGTCAGGTGCAGGTCTTTTGAATTGACTCCCGTAGGCGACCTGCGTGTCGTGATGAGGATAATACGATGATGAAGACGATACATGCACCCCACCGCCGTGCCAGTGGAATTAACCAACAAACGTTAACATTGCCGAACCTGCCGGTAATCGAACTCGGGGTCCCTGTGACCAAAAGTTAGCACGCTAACCATTTAGCCATATAGCCGGACTGAGAGATTTGTCACCGACTTCAGTGGCGCAGTCGATTTCACTTTGTCCATCCGTTCTCGAAGCCAACGGCCGTAGCCGTGTTGAAACAGCGGATGCAGTGAGATCTCCGAAGTTAAGCAACATTGGGCGTGGTCAAGATTTGGATGGGTTCCCACGCGCTGTTGGTGGGGGGGGGGGGTAAGGGAATGGAGGAGCGGAAAGGAACTGGCCACCCTACCGTACGTAAACTCCGGTTCAGGTACACCTCTGCAGAGGTTCGTACCTGCTTTTGCCAACGGCCGTAGCCGTGTTGAAACACCGGATCCCATTAGATCTCCGAAGTTAAGCAACATTGGGCGTGGTCAAGTTTTGGATGGGTTGCCACGCGCTGTTGGTGGGGGGTAAGGGAATGGAGAAGCGGAAAGGAACTCGCCACCCTACCGTACGTAAACTCCGGTTCAGGTACACCTCTGCAGAGGTTCGGACCAGCCTTCGGGCCGGGTTCAATTCTGCTACCGGTCTGAGTAGTTCGAGTGAACCTTCTGAGTTGAAGTTGGCGAGTTCGATTGAGCCTTTCTATTTCGATATTTACAAGTGCTCAAATATGTCATGTCGGCGTATTTGTCGGTAGGTAAAATAAATCCTTTCGGATAAAATCCCGACACCTCAGCACTTCAAGAAATCGATAGAAAGTAGTAAGTGGAATGTAAAACTCAATGTTACTCTGAATTTGGTACCTTACTTGTCAACAGATCTCCTTTCGAGTAGTTTTGGCATACTTCATACACATGTAAACGTACATCCTTATTTTTTTACGTTCAGCCAGCAATCTCTAGTGAACTGACTGTGAGCCTCCATACTGTTTTGCTTGGAATGAACTCTATGCCCTCCCGTAGTTTCCCACTTATCTTTAAATAGTTTAGATAGTCTAATCATCATTCTCAAACCCTGAGATTTGCCGATGATATTGTTATGTTATCTGAGACTGCAGAAGATGTGGAGAAGAAAAGAAATAAGTCCAAAACAAAATTAATGGAGTTCAGTCCAACAAAGTCAGATGATGCTGGAAATATTAGATTAGGAAAGGAGGTCTTAAACGAAGTAGATGAATGTTGTCACTTGGGCAGTAAAACAACCATGATGGCAGAAGTAAGGAGGAGATAAAATGTAGACTAGCACAAGAAAGGAAGGTATTTCCTAAGAAAAAAAAATTTGCTCGCTTCGAACACTAATATAGGAAACAGAAAGATGTTTTTGAAGGCTTTCGTCTGGAGCGTGGCAATGTATGGAAGTGAAACGTGAACGATATCTAGTTTAGAAAGGAAGAATAGAAGCTTTTGAAATGTTGTGTTACAGAACGATGCTGAAGGTGACTTGAGTAAATCGAATCTTGAATGAAGAGATACTGAATCGAATTGGTGAGAGGATTTGGCGAAATTTGACAAGAAGAAGAGATAAAATGACAGGACACATCTTAAGACACCCAATTAGTTTATGTGGAAAGTGCAGGTGGTAGGAACAGTAGGGATAGACCAAAATATGAACATGGTAAACAGATTAGAGCAGATGTAAGACGTAATAGCATAGGATAGGATGGCATGGAGTGCTACATCAAACCAATCTATGGACTGATGGTTCAAACAGTACAACAAGCCATCCTACGCCATTTTCCTTTTATAACCCCACCAGCAAAGCCGATCCATCCGCACAGCTCCATGCACAGGGTGCATTCTAAACATAGCGTTTATCTCCTCATTCCTAGTACCCTCCTGCCACTGTTACCACCTGTTAGTGCCATCAATCATTCTTGCTACTTTCATGCCCGTCACTTCCATCTTACGAGTAAGATGTCCAAGAGTTCATTACCGTGACGATGTTAGTAAACACTCGAAATCCGGTAGGTTGATCTTCCAAACATATCGTCTTTTCATCTACGAGTCAGAAGGTGAGCGTACAACTTAATGCGGGAGACACACAATTTGCAACGGTGATGACAGACTTCTCAGGATTTCTTCAATTTCTCCTTAGCCGTTCTCTTTTCTTGGCGCTTTCTGTTCATCGGTAGTTTCCTTAAAAATACAGCGTGCTATGGTGGAATAATGATCTCCAGCTTGAACGGTTGAGAGCTGAGGTATCCCAGTTATCAATATCAATGTTGCACATCCTCATATATATATCTTCCAGCGAAACCTGCCTGCTCCCATCACAAAAGTTTGTGATGAATTTTACCTCAGGCAGATGTGTGTGCGTAACTTTGGCGTACATCGAATAAACGTATATGTACAGAGAAGTAGACGACCACAAACGGTGTTCTGATGCTTGCAGTTTGTTAAGTACTATGGAAATCAAAGTACCACCTAATGACAGGCACATACATTATTCTTTAAAAAATCCTATCCAACTATCGTTACTTTTATATTCATAGTTTTTATATTAAGACAGTCCAGCAGTTTAAAAAATACCAAGATTATTTCATGCGAAACATGGCCAAAAAATTGGTATTTTTGTCCCTCCTGTAAAATTTGGTTCACTGGAGTTAGTGGGTTTTGATTTCCGTGATTCAATTGTTGGGCATTAGGACTACGCGATCTGATGTTGGCGTGTCTTATCATCATGGCTTCTCCGCTGGAGTTTTGTGCCTCTTCAAGGACATTAACATTTGTGCAGCTGTCATGCCTTGTAATGTGAAGCAGTCTCCTCAAGTATCGCTGATGATAACTGTTCCAATTTTTTAATGTGTCGCTTGTAAACAGATCGGAACAAATGTATATAATTTTGTCTGAAATTTAATTTAGTCCTTACAGAGAATGTTAATCACAACTGCGAGCCTTGCTACATCTTGATAAGATTTCACTTACCACACTGCCTTTCCGGGAATATACGAAATGGTCCGCTTGTTCGAATTTTGTATTTCCTATCCGGTATTAGATCCTCCTAGATTTATTTCCAACAGATATCACTCATTTCTTGAAAATACCAATATTCATATACACATGAACCTCGTCTATCCGGATTAAGTGGGACCAGAACTGATCCGGATGATTGAAAATCCGGATAATCCGGAGAAACTAAATAAAATACAATATGTGTTATATAATTTGTTAACATAAGTTGTACAGTAATACATTTTTTCAATTGTACAAACAAATATAAGAACACTTTTCGTACATTTACGACTCTGCTTTATGCTCTAAAATAATGTGTGAGAATTTTTTCTGTTTTACATTTGTATAGCGTTTGCGCGCAGCACGATCATGAAGACGTTTTGCTAACAACAGTTCTGCCGGTGTGGTTTCATTCAAGGATTCTAAATAGGCCATCAGTTTGTCCAGCTGCAGTGCTGCCTCTCCATGAGTCATTGTTTCTTTTGATGGAGCGCCGATTTCAGTTTCGAATTCACGATCAGTGAATTAATAGTACGTTGCATTCAGAAGAGCGTGGGTTCGAATCCCACCTCGGCCGTCCTGGGAATGGTTTTCCACGGTTTTCTATTCTCAATTCCAGGCGAACGCCGGGACGGTATACCTTTGATAGACCGTGGCCGAATTACTTGCAATTCCTGTCCTTAACTGTCCTTGGCGGAAAAGACATTCAAGAAGAGTCGAGGTCGTAAAAGAAATACTGTACAAGTAAAAATAAAGTATTATTTTCGATGCGGATAAACCGGAGATCCCGATTAATGAGGGCCGGATAAACAAGGTGCTTGTGTAATTGTGTATAGTTTGCCGTTAAGACCTCGGAGTCGGCATAAGCTAAGCTGTTTATTACATTTCCACACAACTGAATACATTCCCCCCTGACTTCCAAATTCATTATAATACCCGTTTCTTTGATAAGAGGTCGGGGGTGAGGTAATGTGATTTATACGACATGTTTTACGGCCGGATGCCCTTCCCGCCACCAACCTTAGTTGAGGAGCTAATGATGAAATAAATGATGGTGATTGCCACTGGGTAAGAAGATGGAAGGAATCGGCTGTGGCCTATACTATAAACAATAAGAATGAAAAATGACAACCTTTTCTAAGGCCTTCGAGACAAAATGCATTCTAACTTCAATTCTCACTGTAGCCCGATTGTCAATATAAACGCCTTTGATTGCCTACAGGAAATGACAAATGTTTAAATAGTGATGAATTGTATCAGAATTCCATTCGCAAACCTTAGGTACGGTGTAGAAAGCCAGCACTAAATTAACTACAATACCCACCTAGGCTTCGCCAAATTATTATTCTCAAGACGATGCTGAAGTTCCAGTCTCTAAGTACATTTTCACTGGAGTGATACACCAAGCAACCTGTAACCTCTCGCGTGGGACGTCTGACATTATTAGTATGAAGACATATCACTTTTATTGCGCTATATCTAAGCCTTAAAGGAGACTTCACTACCAAGGGAAGCTTACGACAGATGCAAACGATGATAACATCTATTACTGAATGTCAAGCTTGGACTATCCAGCTATATAAAGTTCTTTATGTACAGTCTCCTAAGGGAAGGACTAAAGATGGCGATAAGGTCATGCCAGTTAAACTGAGCATCTTCAGTCTTCACATCAACAAGAAAATAAAACAAAGATAGATACGATGAATGGAGTTATCCGCTTCTTTTTTAAAAATATACTTATTGAATAAAAAATTGACCATGACGCTCGAACTCCCAGTCCATGTTTATCTTATTACTAATTTAATAAGCACATAATGTCACAGCGTTCATTAGTTATTTGCAGAGGGTGGAAACTTCTGCACGATATAGAAAAGATACTCATCAGGTTTGTTTCTTCCTCTCATCTGTCGTTCTGACCTCGTACCCCACTAAAGATGCATTGGCATTTTGTTGGAGACCAACTCTTTGACTGGAATGGTGTTGATACTGTCCCCCAGATGAATGGTTTTCCGCGATTTTCTATTCTCCTACACTAAGGCAAACGCCGCGGCCACCAGCCCGTCACCTTCTCTACACCTCAAATCATCGCTTCAGATCTCTGGCCTGAAAGGGGCGTAACCTTCTAGGAGGTCCACCGTAAACCTTCAGAATACGTAATGAAAAAATTGCTGTTGTTTTTCTTGATGTTGTTTTTGTTTCGATGCTGAGAGCAAAGCAATCTGTGTGTCGACCTCTGTACGAGTTGATGGTAAAGGCTTCCACTATCCACAACCTCAGCACTTAATATAGCAGCCAGTTCTATGTTTGACCGCCTTTCTCAGTAATTAACCTGGTACCCTTTTCTGGTGTAGGCTAAGTAAATCCTAGGGCCATGTGCCTCAGTCTCAATCTCTGATTAAGAATCAAACGTCCGCTCTTCCACGTTTATTTATTCGAGTCAGTACCATACAAAACATATAGATACAAAAATGACAATCTTAAATTAAATCACACCACGGTAGACCAATGATGTGCAACCTCAACAGCGTGTGGTATCTCTCCTACTGTACAGGATGCAGGGTACAACATGCAATCCAGTAGATGTTCCCTGGTCTGGGATTCTCCGCAGTCGTAGTTAACGATGTCGGCAGAAAACTGCCATTTCAGCAAACTGCTTTTGGATCTTCGAACAGCTGGACAAGGACAATTGAGTGATCTCCACATAATCCAAGTTTGTTCCTGCCCAGGTGGCAGGCTTCCCGAAGGGCGAGGCCAGTAAGAGTTATTCTCAAGTCGGGAAACTACATTTGTGCTGAACATTTAAGCTCATTAGGCTTTATCAATTACCAGCGTTTCGCCCCTGTGTAGCAGTGGACTCATCAGTTGGATTGATACACCTTACCAAGACGCTGGTGGCTAGTGCGTCGTTGAGACACCACTGCAAGCCTCTTATGTAGGACAATACAGTGACGGTGCACTAGGGGAAGCATGTGCCTCCACTTGTATAGATGCCTGCCTTGGCCTTTATATCAAAAATTCACATTTGTTCTCTTGCTGTATCCGATGTAAGACTGCAAGACTGCAGTGGATTTCAGAAAGTTTCCCCTGTATCTCATTCTAGGAGTAGCTGATACACAACCATATAGCCAGTGGGGTTTCTGATTGACCTGTTTAGTTTCCTCGTGAAACAAATAATCCTTTATCACTTCAATAGCGCAGCATCTTACTCGTCTCTTTGTGTTGGATGTCTACCCTGGTTTATTTGATTTAAGTATCAGGAAGGATGCGGCCATAATCCCGATTTTACCTACTCACACAGAATTCGAACTCCCTCTGATATCCTGAATAATAATATTAATAATAATGTGTTCTCCCACTAACTGATAGGGAAGTATTATGGAATCTACTCGAAAAACTGGCTTCTTACTGCACCAAAAATCTACGCAATGTCTGCTTCTACTGGTTTCCACTGATGCCGTGTTGTCGGCTATTTTGCAACATTACACATGCACTAATTTGAGTTGCACCAGCTTGCCTCAAGTAAAACCTGTATGAAATCTTATGCTTTGAACACTTTGAATTTTTTCAACTTAATAAAATTATCACTCAAACATTTGAAGCACTATAACTTCTTGCCACCGTTATATGATCATATAAACTCTAAATTGATACTCCCTATATCTGGTCTCGGAGGTCGCGGATTCGAGACTCGCTCGAGTCCGTTCGCTCGACACTGAGACAGGAAAGGGGCACGTCGCGGTAGGCGGTCGTGAAACCACTCCTAGTCCTTTCCTATCCCATCGTCGTCATAAGACGTATCTGTATCGGTGCGACGTAAAGCCAATTACAAAAATAAAATAAATAATACACTCCATAACAAACAGGATTCGAACCTCAGTCATATGTGAGGAAATCTACTTTATTGAGCCACACTACTGTCACGAAGATATCGGTGCGTTTCACATCAATATATTAATTCTCCATGACAGGGGCAAGTATGAAACCAGAGACAATATGGCTGTAAGCTACACTATGCTAACTCCCAGACCGTGATGGAACAAATCAACATTCGCTTCGCGGTTATTTTAAGGTACACAACCTGATCCTATCGCATATATGGCAGAGCTGACGTGGAACTCATTGCGATTTGATATCAGAGAAGCACAATGTTGTCGATATCGCTGAAGTCGCAAAAGGCACGTTGGCGATAGGCTGGTACTATTGTAACGGCCGCAGGATTTTGAAGGTTTAGTAGACTTAATTATCTGCATATGTAACTTATATATAAAAATGAATGCTTGTTTGTATGTATGTCTCGAATGGACTAGAAAACTACTGGAGCGATCTGGCTGAAAATTTCGCAACTTGTTCTTATTATTCCTGGGAGGGTTTAGGAGTGGTTTGAACGAAATCTGATGGGTAGTTCGACATAGGGGGTGTGAAGGGTGAACAAAAGGAAAGAAAATGAGGGAAGGTAAGTAAACCGCATGACAAGTCTGATCAGTGGGTTGCCTAACCAACAGTACGTGAAGATTATAAAGCGTTTCAAACTGTTCTTCAGCGAGCTCGATAGCTGGAGTCGCTTAAGTGCGGCCAGTATCCAGTATTCGGGAGATAGTGGGTTCGAACCCCACTGTCGGCAGCCCTGAAGATGGTTTTCCATGGTTTCCCATTTTCACACCAGGCAAATACTGGGGCTGTACCTTAACTAAGGCCACGGATGCTTCCTTCCCATTCCTAGGCCTTTCCTGTCCCATCGTCACCATAAGACATATCTGTGTCGGTGCGACGTAAAACAAATAGCAAAAACTCTTCTTCTTCTTTTTCTTCTCCTTCTTGCTCTATAAACGGTATATAAAAATGATTCCAAGTTCAGTTCCCATTGCATAGGGGGTGAGAAGGGGTGAAGAAAGAATATGTCGAAAATGACAGAGATTACGGGTGAATGTGTATGTTTTAGCATAGTTCTCAACCAAAATACACATATAACTTACTACCTGGAAAAATTAGTGTAGAAGCAGGAAACCCTTAGCACCTCTAAAGAAAAGGGTGAAATGTTAAAAAAACAGAAAAGTGACCAATATTAGTGGCGAGTTCATAGTCTTTGGGGTAGCTGAGATGAACCGTGACGTTCTGGATGCCGTTTGAGCCAAAGTTAATTCCCAATCGGGATGGAGGTTAGAAGGGGTGAAAGGAATGTCAAAAATGACTGAGATCATAGATATACGAGGGCATGTTCCAGCATAGCTCTTAACTAAATATGATACTCATATGACTTACAGTTTGGGAAAAAAACTGTACGGGGGGGGGGCGGAGAAGGAACTATCGTAAAATATTAAAAGAATAGAAAACGACAAATATTAACGGTGAAAACGATGTATGCTAATAAATATAGTTTTTCTTTTGCATTTAATTAACGGATTTAGAAAAATCTAACGCGGTTCAAGTAATAAACGCGAGTGAAGCCGCGGGCACATGCCAGTTAGAAACAAAAGACAAATATGAAGTGGATAATAATATTTGTTTTAAATCCACCGATTCACTTGTCTTCTAACAAAGTCGTATTTGATGTAGATTCACCTTCATTTACTTGTTGTAAATTATTTTCGGTTTTTCAATTTATCATAGTAACACCTGTTAGGATCTTTCCATTTCTTTCTTTTATTCCTTAATCATTCACTTTTCTCATTTCAACTTTTCTTGTGCACGTTTTTGCCGAATGCTAATCAAAACTTCCTTTTCCATTTGTTATTCTGTACAGTTGACCACAAAGTATTCACAACGACAGCTAACCTGCAACTGAGAGCGCGACTCAACAAAGGGCCATCTTAAAACAGGGTATGCGTGTGACATAACTTATTTAGCACAAATTTTGCTTTACATTGAAGCGCTATTTCATGAAACTACGCTTCCGATTTTCATATTTTTGTAACAGATAGCCTCCTCTTTTATCTGTCAATTAAGACATTAATATAGAGCCCGGATTTTTATGCATTAATAGGTCAGAATGCAAACTTACTGAAGCGAGCAGCAAGTATAGTCTACCTTCACAACCATTATGCTATGGGGATTGCATAAAGATTAGGGGTACAGACCAATCAGAACCCCTGTAATTTATGTTACTCTTGCTACATTATGGAAGAGCCGGTGGCCGACACTTCCTACTCACCAAATTAGTTTGCAGTCTAACCTGTTACTGCATAAAAATCCCGGCTTTAGACATTAAATGTAATCTTATGTTAAATACTCTAGGCGATATACGCGTTCTACCCAAACACTAAAAACGTCTTAAAATTTTCTTTCCGTGTACTCGTTGTCGAGAAACGTAAGTCTACTTTAAAAGTACAATATGAGCTGTAGATAGAAAATCTTGTCCATATGAGAATGATAGGAATCTTATCTTTGGGTGGTGTAGCGGACATTTTTCTCTGAACTGAGAGATTTGAGGTGAGGGTTTTAGAACCATAATGGGCTAAGTCATCTGACAATGTTTGATGAAATTAAGTGTAGAAGATTTTAACAGATAATTAAATAGGGCAATAAATAGTGAAATACCCTAATTGTTTATTGCTTTTCATTTGAAATTCACCGAGCAGGTGTCTACAACACGAGACCTTCAGGAAAATATCGACCTACTAAACATTGACTTACTGGCTGCCAGTGATTGTTCTCCTGCGCACGACCTGAAATTGAACCCTACAAAGTCGTAAGTAATCCTTCTTGCCCTTTAAAGTCAAATGACAAGTATAACTAAACGTCTTTTACCAAGAGTAATCCTTCAAGATGTTCCAGTTCCTTTTTCATCACAAGTGAAGAATCTCAGTGTTATCATGGACGAACGCATGACTTGACAATCAAATTTTCGGCTGAAATGAAAAAAAAATATCCCTGACCACTTCGATCTTATTTGAAGAGAGATTTCTCGGGTTTACCATTAAGGATGTTCCTAAACCTGCATTCGAATTAGGAGAAAAGAAAATAGGAGGGAAACAAAAGGAAAATGGTAGGTCTAATTAAAGCTGGTTTCGTCTTTTGTGTAAGAAGACAAAGGAAGATTATATGATTCGATGTGTGGACTGAAAATCATCGGTGCATACACAGTGTACCAATGTGAAACTGAGCATAAAGAAATATTTCTGTTCAGACGACAAATAGGCTTTATCATAACTTGCCATTCATAATCTCAGCCTATAGACAGGATTAGTATATTTCAGTGTGCCTTTTTCTTTATTCTTTGTTTGTTTACTCATAGTTTTACAATGTGGTTCAACTTAACTGAAGGTCCAAATTAAGCAAACGGTTTCCAGATTCGGACAATTTACTTACTTCGAAATTTTAAATTCTGTTCCATTGAAGTACATATTTATTCAAAATGTAACAACACCTTGTGAAAGTTCATAACATGTACATTATTATACGGTGCATCATATTTTACTTCAATTAAATGCATAATAAAGACGTAGGGTAACAAAATAAAAACGTGATCCAATACACGCAACATTCCCCTAGTACGTACAGATACGCCTATACCAGGTTGGTCGTGGCGTTAATTAAGATAGAGCGCCAGGAAAATGAAAAGCTGCGGCTAACCATGTTCACGACATTCCTACGAATTAGAAGTCACGGCTACACAAAAGTTGATTTAATTTCTGAGAGGCACTCCTAGCTATGGTGATTCTGGTTTAGGTTTCTATATCAGGATCCTATTCCTGTGTTAACCAGTATCCTAGGTACTCACCCTCTCAATGACTTTTTCCTCCAATGTGATTAAGTAAGTAAGTAAAGTCTTTATTTTCCTCCGATCTACAGCATTGAAGCCTTATTGATCTATTAAGGGGAAAAATAATATTGCCCAACCTAGGCAGCTTAATCTAACATACACATATAATAATTCTTGTAAAATAAACATAACTGACACCAAATCAAGGGAAAAAAGCAATATTGATGTAAATAATAAATTCAAATGGCAACGAGGCAGAATGGCCTGTTGTCCCTAGTATAAAACAGTATGGCAGTATGGCAATGAGAAGCTAAACTGGTAACATATTGCTATGTAGAGTACGATGTTGTGTCAGATTTGCATCTGCACTTTAAAACAAGACAGTATGACAGTATGTCAATGCGAAACTAAACTGGTAACATATTGCTATGTAGAGAACGATGTTGTGACAGATTTGCATCTACACTTTAAACAAAGAGTATATCACTTCCAGCCAGGTTCGCACTCAGAATATTCTTTCTTGAACACCAATGTGATAACAGCGTTGGCAACATTTTGATAGCCGATTACTGCGAATTTAATTCTGTGAATATTTGTTTTAAGGCCAAGCTCTTTGTTTACATCTTTGATGCTGTCCAGAAGGAATTGAAGGCCTTCTAAATTGTCAGCAACATCCACGGCATCATCTGCACTGTATTACTTTTTCCCCACAATTTACTTTTCGTCGCACCGACACGGATAGTTCTTATGGCGACAATGGGTTTAGGAAGGGGCTAGGAGTGAGAAGGAAGCGGTCGTGGCCTTAAAGTACAGCCCCAGCATTTGCCTGGTGTGAAAATGGGAAATCACAAGAAACCATCTTCAGAGCTGCCGACGGTGGAGTTCGAACCCACCATCTCCCAAATGCAACTTCACAGCTGCGCATCCCTAACAGTACGACCAACTCTCTCGGTCACTATATTACTTAGAGGGGATAAACGTACAGTACCCAAGGATTCAAATGTTCATTGAAGAATATATTCTTCACCAGAAGATTCTACATCAATACTTATTTTTGTTAGGTATTTAACTGATTTTAATTATTGTAATATAATGAGGTAGCCCGCATCGTGGCCATGATCTTCAAAGGGTCAAATCTTTATGACCTGACTCCGTGGTTAGCTGGTTGGTAGAAAAAATTTCACCACCAGAATATTAGCCGGCAAGGTAGGAGAGTTGTGTGCCAAAAGCCTGGATTTAATTCCAAACCTCTCCGTAGTATTCATATCGAATGGGAGCATATGATGCTGTTGATGGTGATTGGTCCGTCAGATGGAAACGTTAAGCCTTGAGCAGAACCTTAGGTGCTATCCGACAGAAATACGCTACGTGCCGGCACCAGGTTTCATCCTCTCCTTTCCAAATGCCATATTTCACGTCATTCATTTTATCTCATGAACTCCTCTGATGAGGTTGACGTCTGGAAGGACATCCGGTTGAAAAAACTTGCCACAAAGATCCATCCTGCTTCATACCTGACCCCGTAAAGAAATGGGACAAGGGATGGACTCACATTATTATTATTATTATTATTATTATTATTATTATTATTATTATTATTATTATTATTATTATTATTACGAGCGCTTTGGCCAATCCGAGTGCTACATTATTCTGTAATAATTTAAAAACATACGGCAATACATTGTTATGCTTTTAAAGACACTCTGCAAATCTACAGCTCAGGAGCCTTCGTCAGAATGCTGTATGATATCAATCGGTTCAGACGTTCTCTCAAATTCGCAGTAACAAAAAGCGGCCTAGTGTTTCGAATTTATACATTTTTATTATAAGTGACGCGAGGGTGTTGGAATTTTGTCCGCTGGATTTGTCTAACAAGTTGGAAGACAATGACATGGGGAACTTCCATTTAAAAGTCCTCAAATGCTATTTATCCCAAGCTGGATCAAAACCATCTACCGCGGAAAATGAAAGGCAACAACTAAATATTCCCTCCTGGACAGCCCTCCATATCTGCTAACTCTTCCACTCAACGTCGTGGGGAGAGCTGAACGTAACAGAAAGCACTCACAAAATCGCATTATCTTGTGTAGCCTCTATACTCTGTCTGCTATACGTCAGAGGACTGGTTGATATTGCTTTAAATGAAACAGGGCTTAGTATAACAAGCTGCATCAGACCTCACACATTTTAGTCTGATTGTGACCGGGCGAGTTGGCCGTGCGCGTACAGGCGTGCGGCTGTGAGATTGCATCCGGGAGATAGTAGGTTCGAATCCCACTATCGGCAGCCCTGAAAATGTTTTGCCGTGGTTTCCCATTTTCATACCAGGCAAATGCTGGTGATGTACCTTAATTAAGGCCACGGCCGCTTCCTTCCAACTCCTAGGCCTTTCCTATCCCATCGTTGCCATAAGACCTATCTGTGTCGGTGCGACGTAAAGCCCCTAGCAAAAAAAAAGTCTGATTGTGATAATCAAGACCGGGATTTTCATGACCTAAAAATGTTAAAAAATTATCTATAAAACGACGGCAAGTATCCGGTAAAGTGATCCGCAAATTTAGAAAAATGAAATAGATTTTAAATGAAATTTTACAGTCAATTTACTAATCGAGCTGGTATGGCCTATATTTATGTTATAGTCATTATAATACGCCTTCGGGCTTTTGATAAGTCAAGAAAACAAGATGCAATTCTTTACGTTTCGCAGAGAACTTTGCTCCACGTCTTCAGTAATAATGTTATTGGTTTTTCGGAGACGCCGAGGTGTCGGAATTTCGTCCCGTAGGAGTTCTTGTACGTGCCAGTAAATATATCGACACGACGCTGACATATTTGAGCACCTTCAAATACCACCGGACTGAGCCAGGATCGAACCTGCCAAATTGGAGTCAGAAGGTCAGCGCCTCAACCGTCTGAGCCACTCGGACCAGACCACGTCTTCAGAAGAAAATCTCGACTACTCACGAGGAAGACTTCTCCAAATTGGAGGTGTCTCTCCTGAAATGTAGACATTTCCAAGAAGTAAGCAGTGAACAAAATTTCTTTAGATTCGCAAATCCCCGTATTCATCCTCACTTAACGCACGATAATATCCCATACCACACGCGTAAATGCTTCAAAATCGTGAAACATCCAAGAAAATTACTCAGAAAGTATAAGTCCAATAAATTCCATAAAATGGCCAATAATAACGTATAATTGTAGAAAATGGCCCTTCTTCTTCTTCTTCTTCTTCTTCTTTTCTAGCCTATTTCAATCCACTGCTGGATATAGGCCTCTTCCATGTGCTTCCATCGTCTTCGGTCTTGAGCCACTTGGAACCAGCGTGTTCCAGCCAACAGCTTTATGTCGTCGAGCCATCTCTTCAGGGGTCTTCCAATGCCTCTCTTGTGTCCCCATGGTCTCCAGTGAACAATCCTAGAGGTCCACCTGTTGTAGTCTTGTCGAGCTACGTGTCCTACCCATTGCCATTTTAGTCTTGCTACTATCTCTAGGATGTCTGTTACCTTAGTTCTTCTCCTGATGTCCTCTGAACGGATCTTATCCCTAAGGCTGATCCCTAGCATCTCTCGCTCCATGGCTCGTTGTGTTCGCTGAAGCTTACGAGCACTTTCCTTCGTCAGAGTCATCGTTTCCAGACCGTAAGTTGTAACTGGCAGCACGCACGTATTATAAACCTTGGTCTTCAGGTTAATTGGAACATCCTTGTTGGTGAGGATGAACCTTAGTTTTCGGAATGCAGTCCAACTCATACCTATTCTGCGAGTAATTTCTGCACGTTGGTTGTCTTTTCCAAGTTTTATCTTGTGTCCAAGATAGATGTACTCATCGACAGTAATACAAAATAGCTAAAAAATGACCTAATAATTAGCATTCCTATAGTGCGGGAACTATTATAAGGATTTCTGTACAAGTTAGCATTGTCTGTTGTGAACCAATTAAAATATCACGTGTCATCGAAATACTAGCCCTGGTGACAATTCTCCAAGGATGGCAGCAGAAGGTGAGAAGAAGTAGAAACAGCAGGAAAACAATCATCATCACCTCGTACTCAAATGTGAACTTCAACCCTCGAGGCTGAGGACGAGATGAAACTTTCTACGGACAACACAGCAAATTCCGTCGTCATCTGGAACTAGCCGAATAGACCTGTGGTGCAGTTTAGTTCAAACGTGCCCCTGGTGGATTGTCAGAGAGGAATCCTTCACGGTTTAACCAACCGTATATAAGATGGAAGGCGTTGAATAGGCTCAGAATTGGCTTGTCTCGATGGAAAACTCATCTCATAAAGCGAGGTAATACAACCACAGATGAGCTTTGTGTACGCGAAAACCTGCAGGATCCGCAACATATTTTGGTTTTCAGAGAGGTAGATGAAACCTGCACACTCTATAACCTGTTTGCAGGAACTATCCGGACTGCTGAATTCTGCGCTTCACGTTTCAATTAACTGTGCATTGTTACTGTATATCCTTGTTCTCTTTTATGTAATTTCATTGCCGTGATTATCGCAACTGTTTCAGCAATTCAGCGTTGGACACCTAAAAAATAAACGTCAAATGAAAAAATGAAATGGCGTATGGCTTTTAGTGCCGGGATATCCCAGGACGGGTTTGGCTCGCCAGGTGCATGTGTTTTTATTTGACTCCCGTAGGTAACCTGCGCATCGTGATGAGGATGAAATAATGATGAAGACAACACATACACCCAGCCCTCGTGCCAGGGAAATTAACCAATGATGGTTAAAATTCCCGACCTTGCCGGGAATCGAACCCGGGACCCCTGTGACCAAAGGCCTGCACGCTAACCATTTAGCCATGGAGCAGGACAATGTCAAATATTTCATGCATATAAATCACCGAGAGTGACAATAATGCCTGATGTTGCATTGGTTCTTTGAAGCACTAAAATACAAAGACCCTGCTGGAATCGGAGCTGCAGTCTTGGAGACTTTATTTCTGGCTGGTGTGTCTCTAGAGAGACCACCACACGCCCTCTAGCAATGGAGGAACACACGTTGGTAAGCCATAAAACCTGACAAAGTAGCGGCCTACAGCATGCTCGTAAAAATGTCCGCACCACGCACGTGCTTGCACCACCCCACCCTAGGCATTCCACGCGTGCTACGAAAAATATTGAAGATCGTCCACTTTGACGATATTAGCCTATCCGACCAAGTTCGGTTCAGTGGCGTTTAGGCTGATTTAAATCATACATCATGAGCGAGGCACAAACATGTTGCTTCCTAACACTTTCCTTTAATCCATTCGTAAAAAAAAAACGTGATCTCTAGAGAAGGAAAAAAGCAGTAGGGCCTACGTGAAGATTTACAATGTTAATGCAATCTGTTTTAACGCATATTTACCTGCTGTTGGTTTAAGGAGGTGCCAGTGAATTTCTCCCTGAAAAGGAATCCATTGAGAGAGGTTAATCACATTCAATCACTCATAAAATATCCGGTTCCATAACTAAATGGTTAGCGTGCTGGCCTTTGTTCCATAGGGTCCCGGGTTCGATTCCCGGCCAGGTCGGAGATTTTAACTTTCATTAGTTAATTCTAATGGCTCGGGGGCTGGGTGTTTGTGTTGTCCCCAACATCCCTGCAACATACACACCACACATAACACTATCCTCCACCACAATAACACGCAGTTACCTACACATGGCAGATGCCGCCCACCCTCTTCGGAGGGTCTGCCTTACGAGGGCTGCACTCGGCTAGAAATAGCCACATGAAATTATCTTTACTCATAAAATAAATTACGCCAGGATTCGAGTCTGTATCCTTAAGAGGAACAGGGAAATATTATGTTTAGACGTGGTGTAAGAGGCGTAGAATTGAAAGACCAACAGCACAGTGTTAGTTATGAATAGTAATTAATGGGGGCGCTTTGCTTGCAGAGTAGATACTTACAGGCTGCACAACATATTACTATGCATGTAGTTCTATTCATTTTTTTTTTTTTTTTTTTTTTTTTACAATCTGCTTTTACGTCGCACTGACACGGATAGGTCTTATGGTGACGATGAGATTGCAAAGGGCTGGTAGTGGGAAGGAAGCACCCGTGGCCTTAAGGTACACCCCAGCATTTTGCCTGATGTGAAAATGGGAAACCACGGAAAATCATATTCAGGTCTACTGGCGTATCCAGTAATCGGGAGATAGTGGGTTCGAGTCCCACTGTCGGCAGCCTTGAAGATGGTTTTCCGTGGTTTCCCATTTTCACACCAGGCAAATGCCGGGGCTGTACCATAATTAAGGCCACAGCCGCTTCCTTCCAACTCCTAGGCCTTTCCTATCCCATCGTCGCCATAAGACCTATCTGTGTCAGTGCGACTTAAAGCAAATAGCAAAAAAAAGGTCTACTGGCAGTGAGGTTCGAACCTACTATCCCCCGAATGCAAGGTCACAGCTGCGCGCCCCTAACCACAAGGCCAACTCGCTCGGTAGCGGCGTAAGCCATGCCTGTTTTAAGGGGAGTCATAGTGAAATTTTGGCAATTTTCATCCAAAAATATATATTTCTCTTCCTTTTCTGGATACAGATCACTGGTCAACCACAACTTCTTCCGTTTTGAACACTGTTATGAAAGGAATCTCGTTACTATTATTTTTATTTTTTGCTTTGGTTTTACGTCGCACCGACACAGACAGGTCTTATGGCGACGATGGGATAGGAAAGGGCTAGGAGTGGGAAGGAAGCGGCCGTGGCCTTAATTGAGGTACAGCCATTTGCCTGGTGTGAAAATATGAAACCACGGTAAACCATTTTCAAGACTGCCGACAGTGGGGCTCGAACCCACTATCTTCCGGATGCAAGCTCACAGCTGCGCACCCCCATCCGCACGGCCAACTCGCCCCGTGAATATCCTTATAAAGTGATAAAAGAAAAATCAGTCTGGAAGCATAAGTCGTCCCTATCTTAATTAGAGTCATGATGAAATTTTGGCCATTTTCGTCCAAAATAAATTGTTCATTCTTCAATTTTCGCCAAAACATAACCTAAATATTCAAAATGATAATTCCTTTCACCCTGCCACAACTTTTAAAGCTCTAAGCGTTACGAGTGTTTACAAAATGAGGTGTTCGTGCGTTTAGGGAGCGGGCCTATGGAGTCATTGCGGTTTCGTCGCTTTATATTATTCACCACTTTGTCAGGTACAAAATGCTTTTTGAATGACACTTTTTATCATATTCCTGTGAAAGTTTCAGTAGTTCTTCCAGTACGTGAAGTATATTAATTCTTATGATCATATAACAATGAACTATTTTATTTACATTTCTTTCTGTGAAGGCCTAATTGAAAATGTGTATGTATTCGGATTCAGTCGATATGCCTGTTAACTCTCACAGTATTATTAACATTGTAGCCGGCACAATTGCCCTTAAAGACGTTGGCCAGCCAAGTAGACTGCTGCCCATCCAGATGGCTTGCAGATAATGTAGTGCCACGTGGTTACAATGAAGACATCGTCAGACGTTTCGTGGCCGGGGCCGCTGCCTCTCAAGTCAGACAGTTCCAAAACTGGTCACGCAAGGTTTAAGTAAACCCATTCTAGCCATCAGTCTGGAATTAATCTCACTGGACTGGCCGAGAATCGACCTCGGATCTGACTCAATACATCATTTATTCATTACTACGGAATAATAAATATTTGACTATTAAATTTTATACAATTTACTTAAAAACTGTCAAGAATCGATGATGATGATGATGATGATGCTTGATGTTTAAAAGGGCCTAACAGCTAGGTCATCGGCCATTAATGGTCCGAGATGGAACGAAAAGACATGATAAATTAAATGTTAAAATATATCCACTGACAAGAATTTAAACAAATGATGTAAAATGATTATGAAATTAAAATAATCAATGAATCTAGTTCGCAATGCCTTATTTTCTGATAAAATTTTAGAAAATGTAGAGTACTATGGAACAAGACATTGCCCTGAGGACCTGATACTTGAGTACCATGTACATTAATGAGAACTACATTAAACAGTGGATTTTTTTAAATTATTATTATTAATATTATGATTATTATTATTATGAAATCACTTGTGTTGGTGAATGCAATCTCTTAAGCATCTGAGCTATTCAGATCAGCCAGTCTTGTTGCAGAATGCATGGATGTTAATTATTTTTGTTCTGATACTGTTTTAACTCTTACTAGCATTTCATAACCTTTCTTTCTGTTTAACTTTACGTAGCCTGAGGATTCTATCTCATAATTTTCTGCTATTCTTTGTTCATCGCGTAATGTACTCAAAGAAAACGGTGAACTCATCTACAAAACGTATGCCAGTAAAACTTTTTTCCAACTTATGCAGACCTTTGCTGACTTCTAGTAGAATACAATTCTTGCAAAAGTCTGACACGAACATCATCTCCGCACCCTACAGTTAAATGCATTAAGCTAATTATCTGCGCGTGGTAAGGAAGTTTAGAATACTTCATGCAAGGTATATCTGTCAGACTCCGAGCAGGTTAAATTCCTGATGTTCGCAACCAGACAGGGATCATGTGGGAACGAATACGAGTGGAACTTTCCCAGAATGTGCATTAGTATTTTCATAACGTAACCGGTGCACTGCTTTTGCTATTACGTCTATATATATATAAAATAAGAGTTTTATCTGTACACTGCTCAGAATTTGAAAAGAATGGTATTTCTGTATCGGTCATGTCCATACTAACAAGAAAATGCATTTTTTACTTTTCCGTAATGTCTGTCTGTCTGTCTGTCTGTCTGTCTGTCTGTCTGTCTGTCTGTCTGTCTGTCTGTCTGTCTGTCTGTCTGTCTGTCTGCGCATCACGATAAAACGGCTGAGAGAATTTAATGAAAATCGGTACCCGTATGTAATGACGGGTGATGAACCGCTGCAATCTAGGCTACAAATTATTTTATTCACGCTGAGTGAAATGGTAGTTTAGGGGAAGGTCTGAAATGTAATTCTCAAATAAGTTATTTATGTTATTAGTGGTCGTATCGAAAATACTACATAACTAACCTAACTTTGGTTATGTCGTAAGTTAGTAGTAGTTATGTAAGGAGTTATTAAATTTCCGATCACTTATGTCTTATACATTGTTACCGTACCGCATATAATCGAAGATATTCATGGATTTGGATTTTTGTTACTAAGTCCATATCAGCGCCGACTCACGAGATAATAGGTAAACAGAATTTAGTGAAAATCGGTATGTAAAGTCTGAGAATAAGGAACTACAGTCTACGATATAAATAATTTTGTAAGACACCCTAATATCACAGAGTCGAAAGAAAACTAATGTGAAGGCCTGCAATATAGAAAGCTCATAAGCTTTATCAACAATAACACTACATTGACCATTGTTTGTTGTGATGTGCTTTTTGTCTTGTGTTTCCTCTCATCCCCGATAGATAGGATTACTGCAGCGTACCGAGGTTTTTTTTTTTTTTTTAATTGATTGACGTCGCACCGACACAGGTAGGTCTTATGGCGACAATGGGATAGGAAATGAATAGTGGTGTGAAGGAAGCGGCCTTGGCTTTAAGGTACAGCCTGGTGTGACAATGGGAAACCACGGAATACCATCATTTTTCTTTGCTTAACGTCGCACCGACACAGATATGTCTTATGGCGACGATGGGATAGGAAAGGTCTAGGAAGTGGAATGAAGCGGCCGTGGCTTTAATTAAGGTACAGTCCAGGCATTTGCCTGGTGTGAAAATGGGAAACCACGGAAAACCATCGTCAGGGCTGCCGACAGTGGGGCTCGAACCCACCATCTCCCGAATACCATCTTCAGGCTTGCCGGCAGTGGGGTTCGAATCCACTATCTCCCAGATGCAAGCTCACAGCTGCGCGCCCCTAACCACACGGCCAACTCGCTTGGTCGTACCGACTGTAACAGCCTGCCTGTATATTGGTGGGAAGTAGCTGGGGTGTAAGATAACTTTCTTCTTTAGCATGGCATTCCTCTGGTTCATACATTTTCTGATATATCTGGTACGTAAGACACTCTATCATCATAGTATTCGAGCTATACAATCCCTACTCTGAGCCACTGATTGGAATGAGTAGTGTGCATATTTAACGGCATAATGACAGAGGAGCGTTCACGGCGATCTGCGACCTGGTTATTCCAGCTCTGGAACTTTGGACTCTTAGATCGGCACCGTGGTACCGTAGTACCGTAGTTGAAAGTGAGAAAGTGTGCGGTTTTTCATTTGATCGAATATTTTATATCATAACATTGCTTTCAATCGCTACATTCCTACTGACGTTTTTGTAATGACCTATGTTTAATTCAGTTAGGAAAACCACCAAGTCAGTCTTTCTGAGAATCCCGTAGCGAAGCACGGGTACATCAGCTAGTATTATAATATGAAGTACGTAGTGAAAGCGGATTCAATGCTAGAACAAATAACCTACTGTGCCTTTGAGGGTGGTGACACAGTCACCTACACTAAAAAGGAATATACTTTTTCTCTCGGACAGAGCGAGGGATCCCACCTCTACCGCCTCAAGGGCAGTGTCCTGGAGCTTCAGACTCTGGGTCGTGGATACAAATGGGGAGAATGAAGAGTACCTCGCCCAGGCGGCCTCACCTGTTATGCTGAACAGAGGCCTTGTGGAGGGATGGGAAGATTGGAAGGGTAGACAAGGAAGAGGTAAGGAAGCGGCATTTGCCTGGAGAAGTGGGAAACCACGGAAAACCACTTCGGGTATGGCTGAGGTGGGAATCGAATCCGGGCCTCCGGAAAGGAATATACACAACACTTATTATCTATGAAAATGAGAATATTGTTATTATTATTATTGTTGTTATCCGCCACCCTAGTGTGCCCGTTTGTACCATTACCTGTCTTCGGAGGACCGGGTTTGATTCCCGGTATCAACAGGAATTTAAGGGTATTATTATTATTATTATTATTATTATTATTATTATTATTATTATTATCAGCATGATCATCATGATTTTCAATTTTTGCCTTAAAAAATTCCCCATTTTCCCTCTTTCAAATCCCGGTATCAGTTTTTCTTTAACGAAAGTTTCAAACCTCTAAATGCGGTTCGGCGTATATAGAGCAACCTCACGTTCCTTTCTCTCACGCTGTCAGACAAAATTAGCTTCACAGTTCTTTCGGGCAACCATTTCAATAATACCGCTAGAATATATTTACCTTGTGCTAGCCCTACACTGTGCGTAAAAGGAGAAAGACATCTGAGGGAGTAATTCAAAGTACAGGGCAGTTTTCAAGCAAGTATGTTGTATGTTTCTTAAAACTGCATTTATCTTACTTAAAACTTTTTAAGCTGTTTCCCATGCATAAAATGCTCCTTGCGATAGAAATGAAATGAAATGGCGTATGGCTTTTAGTGCCGAGAGTGTCCGAGGACATGATCGTATACCCAGATGCAGGTCTTTTGATTTGACTCCCGTAGGCGACCTGCGCGTCGTGATGAGGATGAAATCATGATGAAGACGACACATACAGTCAGTCCCCGTGTCAGCGAAATTAACCAATCATGGTTAAAATTGCCGACCCTGCCGGGAATCGAACTCGGGACCCCTGTGACCAAAGGCCAGCATGCTAACCATTTAGCCATGGAGCCGGGCTCCTTGCGATAGAGTTTTTATCGGATTCGCCTGAAATTTTTAGAGAATATTTTAATTTGTACAGGAATTAAAACTAGTTCTGCAATTTATTGTCAGTTCAATATTACCTTCACATTTTTACTCCTGATTTAGCACGAAAATAGCCTTTTGCCTATTGAATGAATTATATTACGTAATTTTTACATACGTACGTAAACGTTGTGTTACCTATTTGTAACATCACCTAAGAGGTAAAGCTAATGTAAATGAAGACTAATTATTAATTAAGTACCAGTAAATGTATAATGGTGCGCAGTGGAATGAAAATATGAGGGGCTCAGAAAAAGAGTGCCGTCCGTACCGATGATAATAAGTGCAAATCAAGACAACTAGATTATAAATAACATGTATATATATTTTTTTCTTTTCGAACCAGCGGAAAGATAACAATATACACTCTAGCAAGAAATAGAAAGACTGTAGAGTATAAAAAGGGAGCGTAGAAATAGACATCAATTATTATTTGCCAAGATCAAGAATATGGAATGTACAAATAAATATAAATTAATTTAGATCATAACAATTAAAGAATAATTGAGTACATATTGAAAACTGTACAGTGATAATTGAATATACAAATATATTTGAATTGATACTTGGTAAGATATTTGAGTGCAGATGGTACAAAAGGACTGTACACATTGATATAAATAAATTTAGAGTATAACAATTAAAGAATATTAGACTACAAATTAAAAGGCTTTACAGTGAGAATGGAATATACAAGTAGGTATCAGTCAATTTAGGATATACATGAATTCTCAAAACATGGCTGATAACTGACAGGAGTACCAACTTGAAGAATGTTAATATATTTAAATCTCGTAGATGAATAATAGATTTTCCAAATATAATAATAAACCTAACAGCGATGCTAAGGGTAAACATGTGCTAAATAAATGCACTGATGGGTAAATATGTGATACACACGAACAGCATTACAAGCAATTCCTAGTACATATTTAGAAAAAATGGGTTATATGAGAATTCATTAGTAAAGATGTGAGACGTGAAAATAAAACTTGATCCAAGGGATCATAGCACATACTTAGAATTTATAATTATTGTAGCAAGTTCCATAATAATACAAGTACGTGTAAAAATGTTAAATATGACGGGAAATATTATATAAGGTACAAAGCTAGTACAGCCTAAGATATAAAGGGTCAGGATGGGAGAAACAGGATACCAAAGAACACAACGCGAAGTGTACGTCAGATGTATAGAGGTTATGGTAGACGGCCATTCAGTTCCATAATTGCAATTTGACATGAATAAAGGTAAGTTCTCAGCATAAGTATCTTGATTGTCCACAAAGTGTATAACACTCCCCTAACTCCCGCCAGGATCCCCGAGGAAAAGAAAATAGGCGTAAAATTGAAATAAAGAGGTCTCCATATCTCTCACTTCAAGGTTGCAGCAGTGAAGTAATGGGCAGAGAAAAATCTCATGCCTCAACGAGGTGTTGTTCTTATTCCAGTCTTGATTCCACCTGCCGAATTAGGCAGCGTGGCGAGAATATATAGACAGAGAGATCATTCTAGAAAGTGTATTGTGACTACAGCTGAGCTGGTGACGTATGACGTCAGCGCAGGAAACAGACGAGCATCAAATATGGCGACCAGCGGGAGGGAGTGGAGGATTAAACATGAAAAGAGTAGAGATGAAGAGGTAAGTTTACCAAAACTGTCAAGTCAGTAGCCTATCTATAGCACAAGAAGTGGGATGGCAGAATAATGCAAAATAATTTACAACTAACTGAAAAACTGAGCATTTTTCACAAGTCTGCCAAACTTTAACCCAAAAATTGAAAACTATGCCGCAAGAAGCATTTTCCATGCAACATATAAACATAAACATTATTTGCCAATAACCTTGCAACCAATTAACTAATCAACTTTTACTTTTGTGTGGGACTGTATCCTATTAATATGTTCTTGTGTTTTAAATCTCGTTTTGATAAGTGGTAAACTGCGGATGTTCAAAATTTCAGTCGAGGGAGGGGGTGTGCCTGAAAAAGACGATGTACCACTTAGGGACGTGGACCCAAATTTACATTATTATTATTATTATTATTATTATTATTATTATTATTACAGCGTTGTGCTCATCTGCGGAGCGCGATAGAACATTTTTAACCGGGCGAGTTGGCCGTGCGCGTAGAGGCGCGCGGCTGTGAGCTTGCATCCGGGAGATAGTAGGTTCGAATCCCATTATCGAATGCCCTGAAGATGGTTTTCCGTGGTTTCCCATTTTCATACCAGGCAATTGCTGGGGCTGTACCTTAATTAAGGCCACGGCCGCTTCCTTCCAACTCCTAGGCCTTTCCTATCCCATCGTCGCCATAAGACCTATCTGTGTCGGTGCGACGTAAAGCCCCTAGTAAAAAAAAATAGAACATTTTTAGCTGATCTTGACTTTTCTTCTCCCAAAATCTCTTCATCTGGGAACTGAACATTTTTCTCCGTTCTTCAGTTCATGATTTATTGGTCCTGGTTTTTCTTTCTTTTCAGCAGAATTATGGTTGTTGACTGCTTTTTTGAACTGGAGTCGATCTTGAATACTTTCCTATGGGATGCCGATTTCCTGAAGGTCTTCTCTTCTATTTCACTAAGCCAGTTGTTCTTGACTTTAATTGAGAGAGCAACGTTGAGAATCCTTTTGGTAAGTCTGTCATTGTCCATTCGGAGAATATGGCCATTAAACTTTAATCGCCTTTCCCTGATGGTGTGGGTGATATTTTCAGAATGCTGAGAAAGCTCCCGAGACTTCCGCTACATCCAGATTCCTTCTGAGTAGACTGGACCAAAGATTTTCCTCAATATTTTCCTCTCCTGTTTCTCTATCTTTAATAAGCGATCTAATTCCAATGATCAAGGACTCTGAGGCGTATTGTGCTTCAGGTTTGATAACTGAGTTGAGTCTTAATTTTGCGTTCCTGGGTATATATATTTTTGTTGTATGTATGTATGTTGGGTATTCAGCCCGAAGGCTGGTTGGATCCTCAACAGGTTCACCATTGGCTGTCATATATGGCCTAGGTGTCACTGAAGAGGCGTACTAGGGAAATGAGGAGTGAGGTAATTTCCCATTGCTTTCCTCACCGAGCCAGAAATCTGCCAAGCCCACTGAAATGCCTGCACCAACCGACCCTATGAGCGACATTTTCACACCATTCAGAGCAGGGACTGGCTGCATGAGGAATGGCATTACTAGCATCACTCATACCTCAGCCACTTTCATATTGTCAAAGCCAAGGAAAAGACTGGGACAGGTCAATGAAAGTAACAATTTTATTCTAGCCCATACCAGAAGACGTAGCGCACTGTAAACACTACATCTTGCCAGCAAAGGCATATTTTTGTTATATCTCTTAAAGGTAATTTTGAGATCCTCTACTTATTTGCTTCATGATTCAAGTCTGATGGCTGAATTACTTGTCCTAGTTACATGAACTTATTCACTCGATAATTTTGACAAATTCAGTCTTTGGAGGTTTCCAATCTAGATAATGAGCGTATCCTTCCATGTACTGAGGTTTTTCATATGATATTTGGAGACCAGTCGTAGCTGCAATTTAATGAGGTTTTTCGAGGGCCTGAACTGCTTCTTACATTATTATTATTATTATTATTATTATTATTATTATTATTATTATTATTATTATTATTAATTTGAGACATTCTAGTAAAGCAGTGCAATGTGATGATTTCATCTATCGCACTATCCAGATGAAGTGACTGTACTCTATCTAATAACAGCACAGACCAACAACACTGCCTAATGACGTCCAAGTACTCCACCCTAGATGTAACACCACCCCTTATTTCACGTCTTCCCTCAATAAAAAAGAACAGATAAAGCCGCCTTTAAAAGAAAAGAAATAAAAAAGGAAGGGACGAGTTAGGTGGAGCGAGAAGTAAAACCAACAGAGTTTCGTTACAAACCCTACCGAGGCGTGACTGCCACACTTTTTGTACCCCCACTCCCCGCCCACCAAAAGTCCCCCTGGCGTCTTCAAGTGTAAAAACAGAGATCTCCTCTTTGTGGTTGATCTCGCCATAGCCATGTGGTTTCACAGTACACGTGCTCTATATTAGAAACAAAAGCCAACGTCATCTCGGGTGCTCATTAACGACTCACTGATCGAACACTTCAAACTTTTTATCTCTATATTGAACAAATCCACCTCAGCAATGAAGCTATGTTCTTTTAATGGTTGGCGACTGACCGGATGCGGTAAGGTGGCGGGTGGGTCGGGAAACCGTTCCTCATCACTTCTGTTTACTCTTCCCTGGTCATTTCACCTGTTACGCTTCATTGACAGCCTGTGAACCCTCCTTACCATAAGACTATGTTATCACAAATGAGCACTGTCTTACGTACGTGAAGGTAAGATTGAATGATTTTCATTTTTTCTCCTTTATGGCAAGTCCAAGAACTTTGAGTCCAGAAATGCAGATGACTACTATTAGTTTTACGTCGCACCGACACAGATAGATCTTATGGCGGGGATTGGATGGGAAAAAGCAAGGAATGGAAGGGAAACGGCCGTGACCTTAAGCTACAGCCCCAGTATTTGCCTGGTGTGAAAATGCCAGACCACGGAAAACCATCTTCAGGACTGCCGACAGTGAAATGCAGATGAAGACTGAAGCAGACCACACGTTAATTCAAGGCGAACTGACATTTGTGGTCCGTCAGTCTGATCTTCGGGCTCTAGACTGCAGTCCACCTATACTCAGTTCAGAAGTCACTGATAATTCTGTGGCTTGGTTCTAAAAGGGCCAATGTCAAAAAAACCTGTTTATGAGCTATGAGCATTTGAAGTTTTGCTTTTAGTTTTCCAATTATTTTTTTCGACAACTAACTTTAAATAACTTTATACTTTCTTTGTGGAAGTCACCTTATTAAACGCTAATTTTTTCTATCGTATTCTTTTAAAATTGCCAGGTCTCTAATCTTTATTGGTAATCTAACATTATTGCCAAGGGCTTATTTAATTAAACGTTAACTGTTCGTTTAGTACTTAACAGAGACATTGGCCCTTTTAACATGTTGCAAGCCAGCATAAAACGCGTTTGTATCAGTTAATATCTCAATTTCGATAAAAAAAAATTACGTTGGCCTTTTTAGAACCAAGCTACAGAATTATCTGGATGAAAAGCGACTTCAACTCGTATCTTACTAGATTTTTCTTTCTTTCTTTCTTTCTTTCTTTCTTTCTTTCTTTCGTTCTTAATCCTTTTACCTTCCAGTGTTTTTTTCCCTCGGACTCAACGAGGGATCTCACCTATAACGCCTATACCTATACCTACTGGAGTATGAAACTTTTGGTCGGGGTATACAACTGGGTTGGAGTACCAGTACCTCGCCCAGGCGGCATCCCCTGTTAGGCTGAACAAGGGCCTTCTGGGGAGGATAGGAAGATCGGAAGGTATAGACAGGAAGAGGGAAGGAAGCGGCCGTGGCCTTAAGTTAGGTTCCACGTCGGCATTTGCCTGCAGGAGAAGTGGGAAACCACGGAAAACCACTTCGAGGATGGCTGACGTGGGAATCGAACATCCCTCTACTCAGCTGACCTCCCGAGGCTGAGTGGACCCCGTTCCAGCTGTCGTACCATTTTTCAAATTTCGTGGCAGAGCCGGGAATCGAACCCGCACCTCCAGGGGCGGCAACTAAACACACAAACCACTACACCACAGAGCTGGACCTACTCCTATATTAATTTCCTAATAAAGTAAAATGGTGTGTGTTGTAACAACATAAACTAAAATAAAGTTTATATTTATTCTAATTTTGCTTCTCTTTTTTATAAAAGACTAGTTGTTAGAACGTGAACATTTGTCAGACATGAAGCTTTTGAATTATCTGCAAGCAACTAGAGTCGCAGGTTTGAAAAATTATCTGAGAATGGATGATATCTAATGTTATTGGCTAAACGTCCCACTATCTACTTTTACTGCTTTCGGTGACACTGAGATGCCGGAATTTAGTCTCGCAGGAGTTCTTTTACGTGCCAGTAAATCTACCGACTCGAGGCTGACGTATTTGAGCACCTTCAAGTGCCACCGGACTGAACGACGATCGAAACTGCCAAGTTGGGGCCAGAAGTCAGCGCCTCAACCATCTGAGCCACTCAGCCCTGCAAAGAGAATGGATGAAGTGTGTTATAAAAATTATAAAAAAATGGTAACCATTTTATTCATCTTCATTTTTTTTTCTTGTATTATGGTGAGGTACCTCCTTCCTTAATCGGTAATCAAGCAGGTTTTCTTCGATCTCGATTATGCATTGGTAAGTGTATATTGGGGGGAAGACCCATCCCCACTTCATGCATCACCCTTGGTCCTACATGATTCCTTGTCTGAAATTCTCTGTATGCACCTGACTGCTTTCTGTTGTAATACGAGGGTCGAGTCGTAAGTCATGGCAACTATTCTTCTTTCTCGCGAACATGAGACAACACGGAAAATCTAAGATATGCATTTGCAAATATAGGGCTAGTACACTGACTGACAGAGCAAATGCAACACCAAGAAGGAGTGGTCAGAACTTTATGCCAATTGCAGGGTAGACTGACGTCACTGAGGTATGCTCATGATGTGAAATGCGCCGCTGTGCTGCGCACGTAGCGAACGATAAATGGGACACGGCGTTGGCGAATGGCCCAATTCGTACCGTGATTTCTCAGCCGACAGTCATTGTAGAACGTGTTGTCGTGTGCCACAGGACACGTGTATAGCTAAGAATGCCAGGCCGCCGTCAACGGAGGCATTTCCAGCAGACAGATGACTTTACGAGGGGTATGGTGATCGGGCTGAGAAGGGCAGGTTGGTCGCTTCGTCAAATCGCAGCCGATACCCATAGGGATGTGTCCACGGTGCAGCGCCTGTTTCGAAGATGTTTGGCGCAGGGACATGTGGCACGTGCGAGGGGTCCAGGCGCAGCCCGAGTGACGTCAGCACGCGAGGATCGGCGCATCCGCCGCCAAGCGGTGGCAGCCCCGCACGCCACGTCAACCGCCATTCTTCAGCATGTGCAAGACACCCTGGCTGTTCCAATATCGACCAGAACAATTTCCCGTCGATTGGTTGAAGGAGGCCTGCACTCCCGGCGTCCGCTCAGAAGACTACCATTGACTCCACAGCATAGACGTGCACGCCTGGCATGGTGCCGGGCTAGAGCGACTTGGATGAGGGAATGGCGGAACGTCGTGTTCTCCGATGAGTCACGCTTCTGTTCTGTCAGTGATAGTCACCGCAGACGAGTGTGGCGTCGGCGTGGAGAAAGGTCAAATCCGGCAGTAACTGTGGAGCGCCCTACCGCTAGACAACGCGGCATCATGGTTTGGGGCGCTATTGCGTATGATTCCACGTCACCTCTAGTGCGTATTCAAGGCACGTTAAATGCCCACCGCTACGTGCAGCATGTGCTGCGGCCGGTGGCACTCCCGTACCTTCAGGGGCTGCCCAATGCTCTGTTTCAGCAGAATAATGCCCGCCTACACACTGCTCGCATCTCCCAACAGGCTCTACGAGGTGTACAGATGCTTCCGTGGCCAGCGTACTCTCCGGATCTCTCACCAATCGAACACGTGTGGGATCGCATTGGACGCCGTTTGCAAACTCTGCCCCAGCCTCGTACGGACGACCAACTGTGGCAAATGGTTGACAGAGAATGGAGAACCATCCCTCAGGACACCATCCGCACTCTTATGACTCTGTACCTCGACGTGTTTCTGCGTGCATCGCCGCTCGCGGTGGTCCTACATCCTACTGAGTCGATGCCGTGCGCATTGTGTAACCTACATATCGGTTTGAAATAAACATCAATTATTCGTCCGTGCCGTCTCTGTTTCTTCTCCAACTTTCATCCCTTTCGAACCACTCCTTCTTGGTGTTGCATTTGCTCTGTCAGTCAGTGTACTTATGCATAGTGCCTGAAGACAAATTCTGACTTCAGGAGATTCTCGTAGGAAAGTGACAGAACACAGGCCGTTGGTAAACATTGTTTTATAATGTTATAGACAGCAAATGCACAAGACTACGTACAAAGGACAGGTCTCCACTGGTTACAGACCTTCGAAATAATTACCAAAGGTTTCCACTGTGCGTTGCCAGCGATGGGGCAGGCGCTGAATACTATTCGCTGCATGTGTATCGCTAACGTGTGACACCTCTCTCCGAAATGCTGTTACGATGTCCTCTTTGCTGGCAAACCGTTGTCCACGTAATGGCATGCACATCTAATGCTTCCCGCAGCTCTGCATGGCATTGGCGTGCATTTCTGCCGCGGAGAACTGCTATTTTAATGTACGGTCGTTGCTCCTGCTTGTTGACTTCCATTTTGTGACGCTCTCACTCACACACTGAACTTGGGGGCATGCTTAGACCCACACTGTTGTTTACATACACCATCTAGTGACATCATACGCAAGTACATAGATACCGTACGTTTCCAAATGCATATCTTATATTTTCCGTGTTGTCTCCTATTCGTGAGAACAAAAATAGTTGCCATGACTTATGACTCGACCTCCGCATAAAAACATACGTGGAATTACCACATTATTGTTTCATATTGTATAATAAGCGAATGAAGGAAAGCATAGTAAGCAGGCATATGAGGTCTGTAACACATTTCTTCACTTTTCGCAATAAAAATATCACTCGCGACAGTTTCTTACACAGGTGTTGTGTATGAACATTCCAGTTGAAAGATGACTATAAACGGAATCCTAACATTTTCACTGACTTGTTGCTGTCCTCCCTAGCTGTATCATGACTGTATTGTATTCATCGCCCGGCTGAGTGGCTCAGACGGTTAAAGTGCTCGAGTAAATCAGCTCCGTGTTATTGGATTTACCGGCACGTAAAAGAACTCCAGCGGGACAAAATTTCAGCATCTCGGCGTCTCTGAAACCCGTAAAAGTATTTAGTTGGACGTAAAGCAAATAACATTATTATTAAAAAATGTATTCAGTTTTGTTGCTATTTAACACCAATTTATTCTCCTTTAATCATGCCAATGAAACCTGAAAATTTTCCCTGTTTTGATTAACTACATGTTCTAATTCTCTCCGATGTTATGAGAGTAATATCATTCGCACCATGGAATGAATCATGGCTACTATTAAGCACATGTTTGTGATATTGACTATAAAAACCAGTCCCCCTCGTCAGTAATCGGAATCAGACCCGGAACCCTCTGAATCGAAGACCACGACGGGAACTATTCAATCAAGGAGTCGGACAAATCGTTCTACTCTATGAAATCGCATGAAGGAAGAGTTACTGCACTGAGCGGGCTGCCCACGCGGTATAAGTCATGTAGCGGTAAGCTTCCATGAAAATAGTAAGTTCGAATCCCATCGTCGGCAGCCCTGAAGTGCGTTTTCTTTTATTTGTGATTTTATGCAGGACAAATATCTGGGCTGCGTCTTAATTAAGGCCACGGAAAATTACTTCTCAGTCCTATTCCATGGTCCATGTTAGTGTGACGTAACCTGCTATCGAATTTTTTTTTCTTTTTTTTTTTGCTATTTGTTCTGCGTCGCATTTATCAGGACAGTTATTACGAATTATCCCACTTCTACAAATACGGTACGAGTTCTACAAAAAACATTCACTTTAACCTGTATATGTATTGAGACTAGGAAGCAGGTTTATATGACCATTTGCTCAATATACCTTAAGCAATGTTCCTTGTATGTGACGGCAATTTCTCCTTAATCACTCCATATTTCACTAATTATTTCACGTCAATTGTACAACATCTATGCAGCGTGTGTCTTCAAGAGAGCACTCTATGACTGGAATGGTAGAATCTCGATTGGCAGCAGAACAATTAGCAACCTGCGCTTTGCAGATTAAACTTTCCTTAGTATATCGCTAGAAGTGAAGAGGAATCTGCTGACCTGTTTACAAGAATAAGGATTACCCCTCACTATCGTCTACAGATTAACATGAAAAAGACCAAACTAATGGTAGTCATTTGGCAAGGTCAAATTCAACTTACAGGATGTCTAGAAGACCTGGAGATAGTAAAGGAATTTGTATACCTGGGGTCAGTCATCAATGAGACGGGAAGCTGTGAAAAAGAGACCAAAAGAAGTATTGTCCTAGGTCGTTCTACAATGATCAAACCCACTAAGATCTGGCAGAACCGAGCAATATCAAAAGCTACGAAGATGCGCTTGGTGTAATAATTAATGTTCCCGGTCTCTTCGTACGGCTGCAAGACCTGGACCGCGAACGCTGGAGACGAAATTAGAATTGATGTCTTTGAGATGTGGTGTTGGCGGAAAATTCTGTGTGTTCCCTGGACGGAAATGAGAACCAATGTTTCCATTCTGAACGAACTGAGCATCAAGAAACTTCTGTGTGAGTTTTACCTCCAGTTCCTTGGCCACATTTTCAGAAGAGAACTCGCAAAAGACCATTTTGCAAGGCATAGTTCAAGGCAGTTGACCACGAGGAAGAACAGCAAGTAGATGGTTAGATCCCGTCAAGGCTGCAACGCAGAAATGATAGAGTTATGAGGTCTCGACGCTTATCAATAAGCAAAACGACTAATGATACTTGTTCATCATACTGACGTTTATTTTCTCAAGCGTGAATCTATTGAATTTTAGTTCTTGTTGAAATGAATCTTCATGAGAGTGCAATGAACTATTCTATTTAATTCCTCAAGCATGACTCTATTAACAGTATAATAATAATTTCGTGTGCTAGCCGAGTGCAGCCCTTGTAAGGCAGACCCTCCGATGAGGGTAGGCGGCATCTGCCATTTCTAGGTAACTGGGTGTTATTGTGGTGGAGGATAGTGTTATGTGTGGTGTGTGAGTGGCAGGGATGTTGGGGACAGCACAAACACCCAGCCCCCGGGCCATTGGAATGAACCAATTAAGGTTAAAATCCCCGACCCGGCCGGGAATCGAACCCGGGACCCTCTGAACCGAAGGCCAGTACGCTGACCATTCAGCCAACGAGTCGGACTCTATTAATAGTAATTCTTGTTGAAGTGGATTCTTGTCATAACAGTTTATTCTACGTTGTAGATACATCTCGAAAGAATAAATATAATGAATTTTCATGTCGAAAATCTTGTCTAAACATTACTTCAGTAGACACATTTTTCTGCATAAAAGTATATCTCTCTGTTGATCTTAAACATTTGAAACTTATTTTCACTACCATGTGCGTTACATCTTATCACTTGCTATGAATGTTAAGGATCACTGAGGTGTCGGAATTTTGATTAACATTTTTTAGCATATTAAAGCCCAGTCGTTTCCTTAGCCTTCGTCTGTCGAAGTGTTTGTTTTGTATCACAAGTTGGAGTATGCGTATTTCTCATTGTGTTTCACAACATGACCAAAGCATTCCATTTTCTCTGATTAATACACCGGTGGAAAATAAGTATCCAAAGACCAAGAAGGGGTTGTGCTAGATTAACGAACGTTCGTAGGCGTGTTTATACATCTGAAAGATGACGGTGATTCAAATTTCCCGCAAATAGAATAGTGTGGCGCTAGTAGCGGCCCCATGACGTTGCACATCAGGTTTGCTTTAAATACGGACTGTACTGTGCGAAAGCCTGTGGGACTGGACGGAGTCACTGTGAGTGGGTCAAGAATGCCTTTACGATGACGAAGAGGCCAGAAATAATGAGCTCACTGCGGTTGAACGAGGCCGTATAATAGGTCTACGTGAAGGTGGATTTTCCTTCCGCGCTATTTCAGAACGACTTGGCAGGAATGTCTCCACTGTGCATGCTTGCTGGCAGTAGTGGTCACGAGAAGGTATGCTGGCAAGAAGATCGGGCTTCGGACGTCCCCGTGGCACCACCGAGAGGGAGGACTGCGTCTGAGTGCATTCCACTTACCCCAAACCACCGCCGTCTGCGACTTCACTGGTGTCAAGCGAGAGCTCATTGGAGGATGGAGTGGAGGTCTGTTCTGTTTTCCGATGAAAGCCGGTTCTACCTTGGTGCCAGTAATGGCCGCGTGTTGGTTAGAAGGAGGCCAATTGAGCGCCTGCATTCCACCTCTCTGCAGCGTCGACACACTGGACCTACGCCGGGAATTCTGGTCTGGGGAGCAATTTCCTATGACAGCAGGAGCACTCTCGATGTTATCCCACGCACACTGACTGCAGATGTGTGCGTCCGTCTGGTGATCCAACCTGTTGTGCTGCCATTCATGAACAGCATTCCCGGGGGTGTTTTCCAACAGGATATTGCATGCCCCCATGACGCTGTTGTAACCCAACGTGCTCTACAGACTGTCGACATGTTGCCTTGGTCTGCACGATTCCCCGATCTGTCCCCAATCGAGCACGTATGGGACATCACTGGACGACAACTCCAGCGTCATCCACAACCGGCATTAACCGTCCCTGTATAGACCGATCAAGTGCAACAGGCATGGAACTCCATCCCACAAGCTGACATCCAGCACCTGTACGACACAATGCCTGCACGTTTGCATGCCTGCATTCAAAAGTCACGCGATTACACCGGTTATTAATGGACCAGCATGACACATTTGTTATGGCTTTTCTCGCGTGGATATTAACCTGCAGTCTTGTGCGGTACCTTCAATGAATTAAATATGTTACCTCGACAAGTATCCTTCCAAACTTTCTGTATTCTACGTTCCTTATGCCATGGTGTTTGGATATGTTTTCCAACGGTGTATTTTTGAGAAGTTCCTTTCTCCATATCAATGTGTTTTAATACTTCGATGTTCGTCACGTAGTTCACCTATGAAATTTGCAGCAAAAACTTATGGACCCACATTTCAAAGCAATCCTCTTTTCGGATACTTCGATCAACGTCCAAACTTCAGCTCCATACAAAAATACAGGAAACGTGTAACAATCTGATGATCATATCGACGGTGGGGTCTGGCAACACAGCAGACACATATAAACGACGATGGATATAGCTTTCTCCACGCGCGATTTAATCTCTATATTCTGATTCCACAACTTGTTAACAATATTACCCAGATAAATATAATTCTCGACTTCTTCAATCTCATATGTACCTGCCTTCAGACATCCTTGTACAGGTGCCCTACTTATGACAAGATCCTTCCTCTTCTTTATGTTAATGTGCAGGCCGAACTCTAGGGGCTGTAAGAGTTGACTCGATTCAACAGCACCTAAAGATCCACGACACTTGTGGTAAATAACACCTTGTGACCGGCGTAGTGAATGTTATTCTTATACTCGCCATCGATCCTTGTGCCTACGCTCAAATCTAACAGAGCTTCTGAAAATACTTCCTCTGAGTAGACGTTAAAAAGCGTGGAAGAAAGGGCACCGCCTTTATGATCGCTCCGACAGGTCTGTCTCTGTTCAGTCAGTTCGCTGCCCAGTCTGACTTGGACTGTCTGGTTTCAGTAATGATTGATTCTGATGTCTTCGTGGTCAACCCTTAATTGCGACTATATTCTCGAGCTGACATCTGTCAAAGGACATTGCATCTCATGTCTCGGCACCTTTGCAAGAGCGTTTCTCACGTCCGCATGGAATTTAGGGAACCTCATTTGCGTTGAACTGGTGTTTTGCTCGCATTTTTTGTAGATCCACCCGTGCGTTTTTCTAAAACCTTGAATACATGGTGCATAACTTCATGAGACTGATAGTCGTACAAAGTTCACAGGATGTTTAACTGCGTTATAATTGGTATTTCTTCATCCTGTAAAAAACAAAGTTGTATACTTTAAACTTGGAACAAGTTGAGCAAATTATTTGAAATCATATTGCCTAAAAAGAAGCGGTGAAATTGAGAGACATTTGAGAGTCATGTCTCCCTGGCTGAAAATATAACCTGAAGAGTCACCATTGAACTAATATGACTTCTTACTTAACTTTTTTCTTTATCTACATTATAATGCAATCTGCCTAAAATATATTGAATCATTATTAAGCAAAATTTTCACACGTTCATAGGCATAAAATTAAGATATTTCAGGAGTTTTAGGCGTCTGCACATAGATTAAGTGGACCCACATGATGGTGCATATTACAAACGTGGACATACATGCTTGTAGACATTATAACAGCGAACAGAAGACACTGTGGACTCTGGAAAGGTTGACATTATTCCGGCAGCCATAAAATAATGGAGTTAGATGGAATTAGCAGATAACGAAAGATGTGTACAACAATAAATCACTAAGTCTGGGAATACAATTAATAAAAATAAAATTAAAGCACTGTTATTAAGTCAGAAGGATTGTACGCATGTGAGATTTTCAATTTAACAAGTAGAATATTGCTGGAACAACTGGAGAAGAAATAAATTACATTAGAAGGTTCTTGTATCTAGATATGTTGGTGGACAACGGAGATTAAGATCTAAAGAACAGTTATATTCGTACAAATAAATTGAAGGAATTATAGAGTCGATGAAGAAGACACAATTACAATTGTATGGGCATCTGTTACGAATAAATCAAGAAAGTTTGACTCCAAAGTTCCTTACACATTTCGAAGGGAAAAATATTGTTCCCAGGTCGTTTATGGAGATACATACGATATGGAGAGAATAGGGTTTAGCAAGAACTACCTCCGACAATTAGTTTTCGACTTCAAAAGCTTCCGATGAGAAGTAGAAAAGCTTCAAAAGTGGTCTTCATAGGAAAGAAGGGGATAAGCCAACGAATGAAGCTGCATTGACATACGATCAAAGCCAGCGAAGAGAAAATATAAATCAGGATACCTTGGTTGAGCAGTGTGTGTTCCAAAGAGGCTATTACTACTTCCACAAAAATAAATCAGTATTTCGCTCGCATTCATTAGAGTAGTTGAACATTGTAGATTACCATGAGAAATCCAGACCAAAAAGATACAATTCCTTAAAAGTTGCACCAAACCCGATCATGGATACATTTCATGTACCGGTGCCTTTTATTTTAAATTGCTTGCACTTTTCCCAAAACTTTCTTAAGGAGGAAACAGTGAATTCTAAAACGTCACTCCTCAGTTGTTATTCCTTGGTCCATAGTGGCCAAAATCGAACAGAAGAAGAAGTGGACTTAACATCCATGAACCCTCTAATCAGCAGTGACCATTATTTGCATACAATGACCCGTGTTTACAGTGACATATCCTTTATTTCATATGGTAAAATGTGGCAAAGCAGGACTACTGAACATCCTTTCAGTTATTTCTAAATAAGACGTTCTTGAGCTAGCCTGAGTTATTCTTAACGAACTTCTGCAAAAATACCCGATTATCTTTGCTTTAATTTTAATGATATCCATCTTTATTCACGGCAACCCTTATTGTTGTTGGATGCGTGGGTGACAGCGCGCGTGAGAGCCGCGCAGCTATCGCAGGTACATTAAAGAGAAAGGTGACCCTAATGACCCTCCCATTAGCGGTAATGATGATGACGTTATGATGAAGAATGTGCTATCTTATGGGATCAAACGTGGCTGGTTACACTCTCATGTTTCTTATCGACAATTTCACCACTTTTACGCTTCTCATTAAAGAAAATTAGATTACGGTGTCGCAGCAGCAACAGTTGTAATTAGAGTCGTAAAAGAGACGTTTTGCACTTGAGGACGACATTTAACTTCAATTCAGAAGGACTGCGATACATACTTCCTTTCTTCTTCCTGCTCTGTTATATAGCGATACATACAAGTGATCGACTGATAAAACACCTCCTAAAAGATTGCTATTACCAGTTAGTGAAAAATGATGTTTTATTATTATTATTATTATTATTATTATTATTATTATTATTATTATTATTATTATTATTATTTCTTCGTTATGCCCGACAAAGGAGCGTGATTGTGAACTTATTTAGCTGATGTAGTTGTCTTTTTCTTCTCCCAAAATCTCTTTCTCTCCTTACTATGGCATTTCTTGCGATCTTCTGACCAGGTTTTCTTGGTGGTAGTGCTTGGATGGTGCGTAAAGCGGTAATTGTCTAACACAATGTCAACTGAATTTTTTTCTTTTTACAAGTTCTTATGGCGATGATGGGTCGGTATGAAATGAAATGGCGTATGGCTTTTAGTGCCGGGAGTGTCCGAAGACATGTTCGGCTCGCCAACTGCAGGTCTTTAGACGTGACTCCCGTAGGCCACCTGCGTGTCGTGATGAGGATGAAATGATGATGAAGACGACACATACACCCAGCCCCCCAGGCCGAAGTATACGCAATACTAGCCTGTGCTGTATATATATGGAATATGCTTGGACACAGAAGATGCATCACTATTTGCAGTGATAGCCAGGCAGCACTAAAAGCACTATGTGCAGTTAGAACATCAAAACTGGTATGGGAATGCCAAAGGATGTTAGATCAGCTGTGTGAATTTAGCTCAGTTACCCTATTATGGGTCCCTGGGCACACAGGTATCAGTGGAAATGAAGAAGCTGACAAACTAGCGAAACAAGGCTCAAAAGGTTCTTTCACAGGACCAGAGCCCTTCCTGGGAGTGTCACTCCGAAGTGTGAGACTGGTAATATCCCAGAGGACAAAGCAGTCTCACTTAGATATTTGGAAGAGGTTAACTATAGCAAGACAGGCACGTGAACTTATCAAAGGGCCTAGCCAAAGTTATAAAAAGGTCCTAATGAATTTGAATAGGACCAGAATGACAATGGTAGTTGGACTGTTAACAGGCCACAATACCTTACAGAGACACCTACACATCATGAAAATCACCCAGGATCCGATGTGTAGAAGATGCGGTAAGGAGGAGAAGACCTCCGCGCATGTGTTATGTCAGTGCGAAGCTCTTGCAAGCACCAGACATCGATACCTTGGCTCACATTTTGTGAGCCTGGAAGGCATCAGGAATGCCAATATCCGGACACTAGTATCCTTTATAGGAGCACTAGGGCTGGACTAGGCAAACCTGTTTAAGGGGCACAAAGGGTCTTCATAGACCTACGTGTGGAGCTCTGCGAAGACAGGGCTCACCCATTTCTTATCTATCTATCTATCTATCTATCTACACCCAGCCCCCGTGCCAGATAAATTAATCACTGATGGTTAAAATTCCCGACCCTGCCGGGAATCGAACCCAGGACTCCTGTGGCCAAAAGCTAGCACGCTAACCATCTATCCATGGAGCCGGACGGTGGGTCAGTGAAGGTTTAGAAGTGGGAAGGAATCGGCCGCGGCCTTCATTAAGGTACAGCCTCAGAATTTGCCTGTTGTGAAAATGGGAAACCATGGAAACCCATATTCAAGGCTGCCGACAGTGGGGGTCGAACCCACTATATCCCAAATACTGGATACTGGCCGCACGTAAGCGACTACAGCTATCGGGCTCGGTCACCTGTGATGCCTATTTCCTGAAGACCTTTTCCAATTTCGAGCAGCCAATTGCTTTTTTACTTTCATTGATAGGGCAAAGTTCAGAATTGTTTTGGTCAATTTCTTATTCTCCTTCTGAGAATGTATCAGTAAATATTCTAACGTCTTTATTATTATTATTATTATTATTATTATTATTATTATTATTATTATTATTATTATTATTATTATTATTCATTCGAAGCCAGCCATCTAAGGACGACGTTAAACAACTATATTAGCTTTAATCCTCCACCACTCCTACATCCTTTCACTTGCTAGTCTTTCCTTCTAACCGGGCGAGTTGGCCGTGCGGGTAGGGTCGCGCAGCCGTAAGCTTGCATCCGAGAGATAGTGGGTTCGATCCCCACTGTCGTCAGCCCTGAAGATGGTTTTCCGTGGCTCCCCATTCTCACACCAGGAAAATGCTGGGTCTGTACCTTAGTTAAGGCCATGGCAGCTTCCTTCCCACTCCTAAGCCGTTTCTGTCCCATCGTTACCATAACACCTATCTGTGTCGGTACGACGTAAAACAAATAGCAAAAAAAAAAAAAAAAAATAGGAGTCTTTCCCTGCTCTCATTCCAGTTGTTATTTCTATAAGTACACTCCTGCAAAAGTGTGTCCACATTTTGAGTTGTTGTCTGAATCTTAGTCTGTACTGCATGTCTGCCTCGTGAATGTTGTTTTCTTTCATATTTTTATCTCTAGTATCCAGGTGCATTTTGTCTTTGGGTTGTCGTTGTTGTTGAAGAGATTGAATAACCTCTTGGTTAGCATATTGTCATTCACTCTTTCTATCTACGTTTCCGTAAAAGATCACGTTAGTTACGTCAGAATGCATAGAGAAAAGAACCGGACGGTCGCTGGCTCCATGTTTCTCAGCGCTACCTGTCAAATGCACACCCTTGCGACAGGCCACGTTTTCGAACGTAGGCTGGCATATGGTACAGTAGCATTACAGTGTTGACAACATATCGACAATGGCTGGGGTGTTCAGCAACGAAGATTACACTGTGAGAATTTCAATCTATTGAGAATCTGATCGGATTGAAGTCAAGCTAATACAGTACAAACTTTAATGATGATGATGATGATGATGATTGTTGTTGTTTAAAAGGGCTTAACAGCTAGGTCATCGGCCATTAATGATACGAGGTGCAAGGAAATGAAAATTAAAACTTCAAGATGTATCCACTGACTATACTAGACTTAACTAAAGTTGGCGTCTGACAGATAAGGTTGGAGGGAGGAGCACTGCACGTGCCATTTCACGATGCTGCCACATTCCAGCGTTCCTTTCTACATACTCTTACCCCTCGCTTCGGGCTTACTTGTTCCCTCCTTCATTCTGACCGCTGTGATCTGTTGTAGACTACCTGGCCAGGCGGTGTCGTCCCATTTGCGATCACTCTTATACAAACAATCAGGTTCTTATCAGTGACAGTGACAGGTTTGGCAACTCCCAGCAAGACGAGCTGCCCTGAAGTTTTATCTCCATGGCAACCGCAGTCGCCCCACCCTCGTTTCCATGGCAACCACACAGCCACTCCCTTTATCGCGCCTCGGCAGGCAGTAAACGGACCTCCCTCTAAGAAATGTCAGACACTAACTCTTATTATTAGCAGTATAGAATTTAAAACGAATGATTATCAAAAATGATCGTGAAACAAAAACAATCAGTGGATTCAATTCACAATGTCTTAATTGCTGGGAAGATGCTTATTACCTAAAGGGGTCCAACATGCAGATGTCTGGCCCCTCATAATGATACTAATCACTGGTAAAGCAGAACCATGGTATTCCTCCTGTAGCGGTACTAGTCAGAGGTGATGTAGACCCCAGGGTATGTTACACACAATGTCACCACTCACAGGTAATACAAACCCATGGTGTTTCGTACACAAGGGCACCACTTATAAGCAGCTCTCGACCCGTGGTGTTCCTCGCATAGTGGGACTAATCACAGGCCAGGTAAACCCACGATGTGTGATACATTATGGTAAGTCCCACTGTCAATGTAGACCTATGGTGTTCCTTGGTACTATTCGTAGGTAACGCAGATCCATTCTGAACACAGTGGGCCGAACAGATTCGAGCCCGGCACTCAGCAACCGAGCCTCGGTGGAATATACACGATGACACTCATCACAAGCAATGCCTAGACCCGTAGTGTTCCTCGTGAAATGGTACTGCTCCTAGGTAACGTAGACCAATGGTTTTCCTCGCATGGTGCTACTAGTCACAAGTGACGACCCATGGTGTTCCACAAGTAATGGTACTAATCACAAGTAGTCTCATTGTTCTAATGTCATCATCCCTTGTTCGCCCCTTTTAGTCCCTCTTACGTCAGGCAGGAGATACCGTGTGTAGTTTTTTTAAATCCTATTTATTCGGGGTGTCGACCTAACGAGATCATTTTTCCCTACTTTGCACCATATGTTGTGAACCTGCATGTATTTGGAAATGGCGGAAGTGTAAAGTGTTGAATGTGAGGAAGGGAACATTAAGGACGACACAAACACACAGTCCCCAGGCCAGGGATATTAATTTTTTTACAATTAAAAACACCTCACCCGGCCGGGAATCGAACCAGGGGCCGCCGTTGCCCCCTACACCGCGGGGCCGGACAACCCACAGAGGATAGTATGGTTGTTATTTGAAATGGCTTCTTTAATTTAAGGTATTCCTGACAATATTGGCCTATATGTACTTTACTGGATGCTTTACTTTGGCCTTAAAAATATAAATCAGTTATACCAGGTGGCCTGCAAGTGTCGTACTTTCTACTTATAAGTGTCCCGCATGCGCTAGTGATGAATGGCTTATCTAGTAACAGATTTTCAGAGGGATTTTCCTGCCAGCAGGTTAGTTACGTCAGAATATCAAGAAATAACAACAGGACTACCGCTGGCTGCATGTTTCTCAGCGCTACCCGTCAAATGCGCCCCCTTGCTTTAGTAAGCCTCGTTTAAGAACGCATAGTAGTAGTCTGGTATTTGGTATAGCAGTCCTGCCAACATACCATCAATGGCAGGTGTATTCAGCAACGATGACTACACAGACATCATTTTAATCTGTGAAAAACCTGGTGGCAATGCAGCCGAAGCTCGCAGACGGTATGCACAGGAGTTTTTTCTAATAGCCGCCTGCCATCTATACACGTATTTCACCGAACAGAATTGCAAGGCACTTGCCACATACAAACAACTCTTTGGCAGAATGGAATGCCTGTACGAGTATACATTAATGAGTTATTAATCTTTAGCAATAGCAAAGCAAGTCTTCAGAGATAAACAGTCCCTTCTACGTCGGAAAACAATGTCCTTCGCCTTAGATAAAAGGATAATGAAATCTTATGTTTGATCTATTGTGCTGTATTGCGCTGAGACCTAAAGTGATGTTAAGCTGCTAGAAGCCCTTGAGATGTAGTGCTGGCGTCGACTGCAACGGATAAGTTAGGTCGAGAAGACGACAATCACTGAGGTACTGAGCATTGTCCAAGAAAAAAAGACAGCTGTTGAGTCAGATTGGAACGAGACAACTTTCTTGGATGGGACATCGAAACAGGAATGCGTTGATAAAAATTTTGGAATGAAAAGTACCAATAAAACACACTCATGGAAGACAAAGAAAGACATTCATGATGACATTTCTTGTGAACTCAGAATGCAGGAGCTATATAGGCGCAAAACATACTGTACAGGATCGACCCAGTTGGAGAAGACTCATCGCAGGGGCAAAGCAGTCATCTGACTGAAGTACTCAAACAAAAATAATCTTTATTTTCTGCATGTTTAGTGTGTTCACAAATACACCCATTCACACAACATGTATAGTGAAATGACTGCCATTTGTTTCACATCCACAGTACAGATCGTGGACAGTAACTGACTGGCGAAACGTAATGTGGTCTGACGAATCACCTTTTTGCCTGTATTCCAAAGACGCACGTCATCGAGTGCACCAAGTGAAACATTTCATCCTGGATGTGTGTAAGGTCAAGTTCAAACCGGAGGTGGGTCTGTGATGTTTTGGGGGTGTTTTCATATCGTGGATTTGGCCCGTTCACCGAGGTGACCACTAGCATGTTTATTTAAACATTCTGGGTGATCAGGTGTTGCCTTTCGGTCAACATGTGCATGATGAGTATGGTACTGATACCCCGATTTTTCAAGATGACAACATCAAAATTCATCGGGCCAGAAGCTTATGTGACTGGTCTTATGAACACTCCCCCACCCTACGACATCTTGATTGGCCTGCAAAATCATCTGACTTGAACTCCATTGAAAATCTGTGTGACATGTTGGAGCAGTGGGTAAAACGCCGACATCAGTATCCCCGCAATTTGGTGGAATTGCGCGGTCAAATCCTCAGCGAGTGGCTGAACCTGGATACGTCGTACCTGTACAATCTTGTGGACTCAATTCCTAACCGAATCCATGCGTTTATAAGTCCTGAGTCCAAGTTACACAGTATTAAATATGTTTGTAATGATTTCTACAGGGGTTACTAACTGTTTGTCCGGTGAGTTTATTATTTGCGTGCGTGTTATGAGGCGTGAAATATCCAGATACATTCGATTCACTTGGATGTCCCCTGTCCTGCTGCCATGCTTTATACATCTTTCAGTACCATTTGCGTTCTATGGCTATGGTTGCAAGAGCTGACCAACGGAATTTTATTAGGAAAAGTATCAGTACACTTACAAAAGTAAAGGGATGCGTATGAGACTCTGAGGCGCGCGGAAATGATGCATATGAAATAAATCATTTAAATGCTCATGCTATGACTTCGAGCTGCTTGTTACTATATTCTTTCAATGTCGAATCACAAACGAAAGATTCACTTAATATGAAACCGTATTCTAATATTGGAATATACTCAAGTGTATAGTAGATTTATCCACAAGTGATTGATACTGCAATTATGGAATTTAAATTCAATTATACATTAACAGTTATCACTGACTTTATAGAAGCCTGATATGAATGTAAGAATGTAATAAACACACAAAGTCTTTCGTGTTGGTACCGTATAACTGTTCTTTCTAACCTGCATGTTGATAGCAAACTAATGCATCACTTAGTGCAAATGTCATAGGGTTAACTTTTATAAAGAATGTTCAATAAGTAAAGCAGATATTGGTGACATCTAGATTGATGTTACAAAGACAGAAGCTTTGTGATTTTGTATGGGCTAAGCTCGAGAACTAATCAACCGATTTCAGTTATTAAATCAGTATTAGAGAGCTCATTTCTTCAAAGTGGTTATAGATTCGTATCAGGAGAGCAAGTAATTTTAGTCAAATATGTAGAGCAAGTCCGAAAATTTGGGCCTCCCAGGCCTTTAATAGCGAATACAATGCCTCAACTGTTAGCCTGATTAAAATGGAACCCACCAAGTGAACATGAATTCAATTTCCAACAAAATGTCCATATGCATAGGATTCTTAAATCTAATAGCCTTTGGTGAAAAAAATCTATGATGTGTTTGATAAATATTTTTAACGAGAAAAACAAAACTTCGAAAGGGGATGTTTCAGGATCATGGCGACAATGTTCGACGTAGAATATGTGCGGATTGATACGTGTGGTCCAAATACAGTAAAGAATCAGGATGGGCACAGAATGAAAAGTTGAGGGCTGCTCCTCAGATCAGTAGTCAGCCAATCCCAGCGCTGGAAACCATATTGAAACCGAGTAAACGCGAGACAGACATCAGCTGAGGCGCTTCCAGGCGATCTACAAACTTAAAACTTTGTATCAAACCTGCTAACGCCAAAATCCCTAGAAAATTTTAAGATTTCCAAAACTCTTCGGTTATGAGTTGCGGGTACGAAATAGGGACTCAAAAGCAAATATGCATTCTTGGAGAGGTCTCCCTCACGAACAGACAAGTATTTCTTCTGAAGACGAGGACCTAAGTCTCTACGAAATATGAAGAATTTCACCCTGTTTTCTTGACACGGCAAGAGCTTATTACAATGTCTACAATTACCGAACGTGAAAGCATCAGTCCAAATAATAATTGCCTATTTAATTATTTTCGCTGTTTGACAAGTTTCACTGTTTCTCACAGCGAGTGATGTTCCATCTTTTATTTTCTTTGATGTCTACTCATTTTGGAGGATTTGGTGAACTGAATAACTTTCAAACAGTAACTTTTTCTTATGTCTGTCTGTTAGGTCATCAGCGCAGAGGCTCGTTGGATCCTCAGATACCACCACCAAAGTCTATGCAGTTATAGAAAAAACCCAAAAACCAATGGCAGCACCCAAATCAGGTGAACTAGACAAGATGAGGAGTGAGGTAGTTTGCCATTGCTTTTCTCACTGGACCAGACAGCACGACTGACACTATGAGCGACACCTTTCATAACACTGGTTGTGCCACTACTCAGCACCATCCATACTCCGGCAGTTTCCATATTGCCACAGCCATGGACGAGAATGGGACTCCGGCGTAAGGGACATTTTGCATTGACCTGCACCGAGAGATGGATACAAAAGTACTGTACCCACAAAGAAATGACAGCAGGCTGACTTGTTTCTTATGAAATATAAAAGCACACATGTTCGAAGCGCTCGCTACATATTGCGCAGTCTTTATTTAAAAATATGGCATACTCTTTTTTTTTTTTATATAAACCCTCTTTTCTGAAGTACACATTCCATTCTCTAGCACTGTAAAAATCGTTTTTTAAATTGGCCTTTTGTTGTTTTGAATTGTAAGCATATTTTATCCTAAATAAATTATTGTAGCTAATACATTAATAAATAAGTTTTACCTGCCTTTGATAATGTTTATGAAAGGTGAAAACACTTGTCTTTCTTTGTGTTGGAATACATTTTGAAGTTAAGTGCTGCCTTTCTTCTTGCAAACACTCATCCTCAAGCATGCCAAATAAACATTCAAAATGTATTAAACAAGTGTTCACTTGAATGTATGTACTGTAGCTTTATAATATGTTCAAATTAAAGCTCACAGCCTTTACTCGAAGCTAAAAATGACAGCAGTTTACTCTGTTTCAGTGAGGTGGACACGGGGAATGAGCAATAGAATTTGATGCAGGAATTGTAGCGAATTCTCCTTTCTGTATGCTTCGTTTTCTGTTTGAAATATTATTGTTGACAGTTTACTTCTTAATTCTAAATAGATTTACAAGACTGCGAGTTACAATTCGTTTTCCACTAGTGGGGCAACAAATGTGCATGGCTGCGAGTTCAGTAGCGCGGAATTCACATCACGAATGCACGGCCAGCTTCCGTGCATTAGGACTACAAAATATACTTCACAGGTTTGCAAACTTTAAATGAAAACAACTTTCGGATCAGATGCCTTCCTATTACTATAAGGATTAGCGTCAATAAAATATGTGTCTGTCTGTCATGACGGATGAGGTTCTCACCTCGCGTAAGGCAGCTGGCTGGCGTTCTGGGGCAACAAGTAAGATAGGCTTCTCATTCTAAACTATATGACTCAGGAAGATTCTAGTGGTTTCATGGAAGCTAACAGCGTTCCTTTAGAATGTATTGATTAGGGCCGTACCATACCTACTTCTGGTTTAATTTAGGGATTTTAGTACTTAAGTTATTTCTGTATCATGTAGGTCTAAATTTTTCAAGCAGCGAAGGTAAACCGCCCTAATGGTTATAACGCCTTAAAGGGGAGCACGAGTGTAGACCCTCGATTCCCCTTTCTCAATTTTGTTTATTGTAACTAGAATTTTCTAAATTTAATTGCATCTCTCACTTTCCGGTCGTTAATTTTCCTTCCTTTTAGTCACAAGGTAGTTTGTGGTTATCTTCTGTTTTACTGAGCCTCCTGCCCCCTTAGGTTTTATTCTAATGCTACGCTGTTAGGTCTAGTGCTTTTCAGCAACGTCTCTTTATATGCATTGGCCTATTCTCGAATTCTCTCTGATCTTTTCGAAGTCAAAATTAGTCTTGGCTCCAGATGAGCTGAGGATTCTTCCCATTCTTTTGTGTATTTTCGTTGGCTTCCTTGACAAGAGTTCAGTAGACTTTTACTACGGTATTCGAAGTATCGTAGACCTTTCGGAACTCAGTTCTCACTACAATTAAAGAAGGTGGGAGAGCTGTTGTCTTGTTATAAAGTTACTTCAGATTACTGATCGTTGTTAAGTGTGATCAATCTCTGTTGTTGATTATTTGGTATGAATTCTGGTCAAAAGAAACAAAAAGGAGAGAAAAATAAAGGGGTATGATGGCAATCTGGTGAATTCTAAAGATTGTTTTCTAAACTCTCAGAATATCAAAGGATACACTCAGAGACCTGCAATTTAAGAAGTGGTGCGATCTCCCTAACAAATGTAAAGAACATCTGGCTTCCATTAAATGGGTTAGCCGACACAAAGGATTGTCACAAAGGGAATAGAGAGGTGGCCTCAAGATTACGGTGAATGTAGCAGCAGTTCGTGCTGTCCCCGGTAGGTCCATGGGCAGTAACCATTATAGGCGATGCCACAACGAGAGTGAAACACTTACACACGTTCTTGGTTCCTGCCAGGACGGCGAAACTCCGCTCATCGCTAGGCACCATCAAATAAGAACTACCATCGCCCAGGCTCTCAGAAGAACCGGATTTACCATCCATGGTTTGGAAGAAAATGGAAGGACTGGAAGCATCGATATAATTGCCTTCAAAGACAACAATGTTTATATACCCTCGATTCAACCGTCCGCGTTGAATCCTCCGCGAGTCAACCTGACGATGTTAATCGTGAGAATATACGAGCCTACAGTTCCGTTCTGCCAAAATCTTTGGTTATTGACATTGAATTTTCTGCCTTAAAATCGTCAATAAGTATTTTAAAAACCATCTTCGGCAATTTTCTATAAAATTCCGTAGACTTATTTATTTTTCCATTATACTTCGTCATCTAGGCAACCTCTAAATTTAGAAAGTGTTAATATGTAATAAAATTTTTTTCCCTTTATGTGGTCATTTATTCGCCCAGACCTATGGCCCTGCCTCTACGTTTCCCACTCCCTGTGGACCACCACTGCAGAAATATACTGTACCTTGCACTGAAATCTAGGTCTCATTTATAGCTGTGATGGTATGGAAGATGCAGAGGTATGCGCGTTGCTGAATACTAACATTCAGGGCACAACTACTATGTCTGGATGCTAAAAAAAAGGCCATACTCATGGGATCAATAGTACTAAAATAGCACTTTCTGGCTTTGTGAGGAAAGCAATGACAAAATACCTCACACCTCAAATTGTCTTGTACACCTGATCATAGCATCTGCATGAGTTTTCAGGTTTCGTTACAACTGCATAATCTTTGTTAGTGCCACTGAGTTGAAAATCAGACAGACAGACAGACAGACATATGAAGAAGAAGAAGAAGAAAATAATAAGAAGAAGAAGAAGAAGAAGAGGTAGAAGAAGAAGAAGAAGAAGAAGAAGATGATGATGATGATGATGATGATGATGAGTGGATTACACTTCTAGAAATAATAATGTTAACATGATATAGGATTTTGGACTTTCAAAGAATCCTTTCACGTGGACAGTCGAGATTTTCTTCTGATGACGCAGAGCACAGTTCTCTGCGAAACAAAGAATTTTACCTTATTTTGTTGACACGGCATAAGCCCAAAGGCCTATATCATGTCTATAAGTACGGGCCGTGAAAGAATCAATGGCAACAAAGATAATGTTATTTATTCTACGTTCCTATAACTACTTTTACGGTTTTCGATGACGCCGAGGTACCGGAATTTTTTCCCGAACGAGTTCTTTTACGCGAGTTCCTAACTAAAGTGACAGTAGAGCCTAATGCATTCATGATTTACACAAATAATTGTTCATAACACTAGCAATTCGAACAATATTCTATACAGGAGGCGTGTTTCTTAAGTAAGGGCCGTTTGAAAATAACTACACAACAAAAGATGATTTTCAAACACTACATTTATTCGAAGATTCTACAGACTTATTTTTGAACAAAGCCACCAAGTTTGTTTAAACACTTATCATACCTTACAACTATTGAATACCCTCTTCATAAAAACGTGCCTCCTGCTCCGATAACCAAGAGTTCTTCATCTTGCGCTGGGACAGAGTCTGTTTTGCCTTCACCTTTGCAAGCGAATGTTTGTGTCTCCATTCCATGTTCTGTTGCTTCGATTCGGGCGAGATATGCGAAACCCATGTTTCGTCTCCCGTTACTGTCTGACTCAACATGTCGTCACCTTCTTCGTAATAACGAGTCAGAAACGTCATCGAACAATCAAACACCACAAAAACAAAAGGGTGAGCGTTACTTCGTCTCGGTGTTTTCCAAATTCGTATGTTCCTCATCGCCAGATGTTTCGTTCTAGGCTTGTGTCAATGTCATACACCTGTCAATGTCATATGTTACGTACACATGTTCCTTCATAAAGTAAATCTACCGACAAGAATCTGGCGTATTTGAACACTTTCAAGTACCACCGATCTGAAAAGGTCTACCCTCTGAAATAGCCAGCTGAAGATTCCACTTTACCCTCCCCCTCACAATTTGCTTTACGTCGCACCGACACAGATAGGTCTTATGGCGACGATGGGATAGAGAAGGGCCAGGAGTGGAAAGGAAGCGGCCGTGGCCTTAATTAAGGTACAGCCCCAGCATTTGTATGGTGTGAAAAGGGGAAACCACGGAAAACCATCTTAAGGGCTGCCGACAGTGGGATTCGAACCCACTATCTCCCGGATGTAAGTTCACAGCTTCGCGCCCCTAACCGCAAGGCCAACTCGCCCGGTAACGGTGGGGATCAAACCCACTATCTCCCGAATGCAAGATGTAAGCTATGTGACCCAAATCACGTAGCTACTTGGTCGGTATCCCACTTCACTAATCCTATTTTTGATATTTTACTGCGTGGTAAAAAATACGAGTATATCCATTCCTATAGCGGTCGGTGGAAAACTGCAAATCTGGTTGGCCCAATAGGCTATTTTATCTTTAGAGAAAGTGCGGACATGGTACCTTAGAACACGTGATGGATTACAACCAATAACAGACATGTTTATTCGCCACCATTCGTACAGCCCCTTCATATTAAAATTGATGCAACCTTTCTTTTCTTTTCAAATTATGACACGTAAATTCTACACAATCGATGTTATAGTTTACATCATGTAATAATTACTGTTAGACCGTTCAATAAAGGAAAAAATCTGAGTCTTAAGAAACAAACAAGCACGTTTTCTAAAACTGAGAACTCCGGTCTCCTCATGAATGCAGAGTCATAATCCGCAACGCTGCACTCTTCAAGCAGTTGCGTGGAATTATATAGGGTAGCTATCTGGCTTCTAAATGCAGCGAGGGTTTTCTAAATGTTTATTTTTTACTCCGGTGGGCATCTTTTGTGGAGAATTGAATCACCTGAAGTCTCAGATATCCTTTAAATAAATAAATACCCAGATTAATTAAATAAATAAGCTTTCATTTGTTAGGCTTTCTTCCCACATACAATTTACACCTTAATCGGTCCACTTCCCTGAGTCCTTCCTATTCTCTACACGTCATCCACATTGGATTCCGTGAAGTTCACGTTCACTCCTGCCGTAATCAATTCTAACACAGAAGTGGGTAATGACAACTTACTCTCGACCCTATTCTCTCTAATTCCATAAATGAAGAGGCATCTGCTATGTTGGACAAACGTTGGTCCTCCGACCTGCATTTCCAGTCCTCGTGTGTGCTGCTGCAACACCATGCAATGTTCCTTTGAAATTTCCACTTCCTCCTGTTATTTACTAGGCATTCCCTTATACCTGCCATACTCCCTCTGCGACTAGCTCCGTCTGTGGATCAGTGGTAGTGTCGACCTCCGGATCCGAAGATAGTGGGTTCAAACCCGGCAGAGGTAGTCGGATTTTTCAAGGGCGGAAGAAAGTCCATTCGACACTCCATGCCGTACTATGTCGGCATGTAAAAGATCTCTGGTGGCACATTTGGTGTTTACCCGAAACAATTCATTAAAATCTCAGCCATAGACGCCTAAGAAAGATCCGGTTTACTCGGTCTGCCACCTAGTGGGCCTACAGTAAAACTGAAGGTCGAAATTGACGAGCAGACAGCCAGATGGCGTCAAATTGAAATGTCTGCACACCGTAGCTGAGGCCATACGACTATTTTTCAAGTCCTGAATATTCAAAGAAGACTTTGTATTTGTATTTATTATTATTGAACATAATAGGCGTTCAGCCCAGATACATGTTCACAATGAAAACAACTTACAAGAAAATGAAAAAGGTAAAACACGAGACTCCCTGGGCATGCCATGAGGTCCATCAGATACTCCGGAAACGTGACACTCCCTCGGGAGGATCACCACAGCAGTCATCCTCAGTCCCTACATGGCACGTCCATCGACCCCGCTGGATATTAAAAAATAAAAAGTTAAAAAATAAATAAACTACCGAAGTCCTGAATATCCTTGTTCTGTTCCATGATCAGCTCGTGTCCGCTTGGCTGGCCGCTTTTACCACCTCTTTAATTTTTTAAGTATCTTCCCAACTCAACGGCTCAGGATTACTTTCCACTCCTCGCTGCCAACACCACTTCAAAGTAATTTACATCACATTTTATCTACATACCTGGGATGTTATGCGGTTATTCCATCGGCCGATGACCGCTCTGTAGAGTTCTATGCCTATACCCGTTTCGCTTGCACAACTTAGCACTCAGCACACCCGCACATATGTCTACTTCGCTTGCAGGGTACCATTCGACGGCTGAAATTAAATAAATAAATAAATAAATAAATAAATAAATAAATAAATAAATAAATAAATAAATATATAAATAAATAAATAATAACCACATTTCTAGCCCTTCAGACGAGCAACTCACTGTTGAAAACATCCGAGGGATATGAGCTAGGAATTTTTGATAAATAAAATATAATTAAGTATGAGAATGTATACTTTATTTATTCCTACTAATTACATAACTTTCATTAATCATCGTTACCCGGTCTATTAGATTAGCAGTTTGCATTTTTCTACCACTACGAGCGCTAATGTGCAATGTATTGTTTCACATAAGCACCACTACGAGCGCTAATGTGAGTCAATGCAGAGTTTCACTTAAGCCCTTATAACTACATTCGGTGTGGACATTTTTCAAAAAGTCAAAAAGCGCCTCAGGGTATTGAACCAAGTAACACTTACGGAAGAATTATGTAAAAACTTTTTGGCTAGAATTTGAATAAGAAAGAAAACAAGTAAAGAAACAAGCGATTTAGGCTGTTTTTCCGGAACTGCATATAGGCCGGAAGTCATCTTCGAAATTTGCTTTTCAGTTTGACAGAGGTATCCAAGGCTCACAATCTGATTTTTTCCCGGGCCCTTTAGCCCTTCAACTTACGACACCATTCAGGAAATTAGTTAAATTTATGTTTTTCATTGTATAGGGAGCCCCTACTTTGTTTTAAAAAAATGGTTTTCAACATTAATAAATATCGGCACATAAATACCATTGTCAACATTGTGCTGAATCCACTCATCGAGCGACTTAGCCACGCGGTCGGGGTCGTACAGCTGTGAGCTCGTATTAGGGAGATAGTATGAAAAATGAAATGTCGTATGGCTTTTTTAGTGCCGGGATATCCCAGGACGAGTTCGGCTCGCCAGGTGCAGGTCTTTCTATGTGACTCCCGTAGGCGACCTGCGCGTCGTGATGAGGATGAAATGATGATGAAGACAACACATACACCCAGCCCCCGTGCCATTGGAATTAACCAATTAAGGTTAAAATCCCCGATCCGGCCGGGAATCGAACCCGGGACCCTCTGAACCGAAGGCCAGTACGCTGACCGATCAGCCAACGAGTCGGACGGGGAGTTAGTATGTTCGAACCCCACTGTCGGCATCCCCGAGGCTGGTTTTCTGTGGTTTCTAATTTTCATATCAGACAGATGCTGGGGTTCTACCTTAATTAAGGCCACGACCGCTTCTTTCCCACTCCTATCCCTTTCCCATCCCACCGTCGCCATAAAGACTTTCTGTGTCGGTGCGACGTAAAGCAAACATATGAATTTAAGAGGCGCGTAGTCCATCAACACGCTATGGTTTTTGTAGAAAGATAAACATGTGTGCACATTCGAGTCATAGTTCGTGTATAGGTGACCAGTATATAATTGGGGGATGTTTTCAAGGATATGATGTTACTCCATGATGATACAAGACGTAGCCTACTGCATAGAAAGAACGATGGGTATAACAAAACCTATTTCCTGGACGAAGACTACCTACCCACTGGGGGTACGCTTCGTAGGGCTGAAGGACTCCCGTATAAAATGATGTCCGTTGGAACGGAACCACTTGTTCGGGATGCTCAAGTGACAAAGATTAAATTGTTCATAATGCACTAGAAAATAAGCCGCATACCAGCCATTTGAGCACCTGCTTCATTAATCAGCTCATTGTGGGTCAAGAATCTGATGTTGATGCACAATGGCACGGCGCCTCTGGCTGTAAAAGCTTATTCTACTATAAACAGCCCTCTTAAGGTCTAAATTAACAAACTTAGTAGAGGACGTGGAATGTCAAATATTTATCATATTTACTAATGGTCTTCTTTTACGCGATTCACATCGAATTAACGTAAATGCAAAAATGATATTCCGTTGGCATCAAGTGTAGATCTTCGCACACTGAACACAGCGTTGGTCGTTAACCAACGCGGACACGGGGAAGTCTGTTTCAGTTGTTCCAGTATAGTAACATATGAAAAGAAACCTAGTATACGATCAACACGATGTGTTCCTTTTATACACATAGCACGGTTGTATACGATCCTCCTGTTGGTTAGCATGGAATACATGCATTTCAATCTTGTAATTACGTAATAATTTATTATCAGGCTACAGGAGAGATACTTTCAAGTTACATTATGAACTAGGTTTAGTACAAATCCAAATTTACCAGATACGTGCTAGTACGAAACCCAGATTCGTTTCAACATAAATATTGCATTCATCCATTTTTAATTATATTGTAACAAACATTCAAAGAGAATGACAGGAAAAAGTACTGAACCTTCTCCCAAATAATGACTGTCATTTTGGTTCCATATTGACATGTAATGTTAAAGAGATTCAATTTAAGAGAATTTCACTCTTGTCACTTTTGTTTGTAGCTGAAACATATCCTAGAAGAGTAAAATGATCTTATAATTATTATGACAACTATTGAATAGGTAAATCAAATCAATAAATTCTCTTAAAGAATGGAATCTTTTTAATGAACCTACTCCTGACTTCTGCACACACAATCCAATACAGAAATGAAGTATGCTTCTGCTGCTTCTTATTACAGTGGCGATCCGTTATCGCATGTTGGCGGTCAACATTGCAATTCTACTTTCGTTGACTGCAGTTTGAAGTTCTGTCAATGCAGCATTGGACTAAATCTCGAAGCTTTTTAGTGCCAGGTCATCCGAGGTCTTCCATGCCCACGTCTGCCAGCTACTTTCCATCCAGGTATTAACTGAAGGAGTCCAAACCTCCCAATATGTCCCATGTGTCTCAGATATTCACTTTTCCTTTTCTCCAAAATTTTAATAATTTTTATGCCTTTCCTGATTCTCTGTAATACTTCATGATTTGTTATGTGGTCTTTCCAGGAGATTCTTAATATTTGTCTGTTGAAACACATCTGAAAGTATGATGCAAAGAACTCAAATTATTATTTTATTTGTATAGATGGTTCGAAATTTAAATTTAAATTTACGAGGGCTGGAAATACAGTAGTGGCATTATTGACAGAACCCAATATTTAATTAACTAACAAGTACAATTGCATTACATTACATCAATGTAGTCACGCGCAGAGTCTATTACCTTTTGCCAAATGTCTGGGAAGCCGCTGGGGACCGTTGGCAAGGCATTCTCTGTTAATGACAGCGAAGGAGCGCCCTACTGCACGAAGCACGGCTGTTTCTATGGAAAATTCCCAGACAGTCCAACGATGGCCTAAGAAAAGTAGACCACTGACGATGTCACTCTGATCTTGAGGAATGGGCGGCCGACCTGTGAGGTGCAAATCCACAGTCCCATTCCGATGGGCAGGAAACACTTTGATCCATCGTGCAACCCTACTATACCGTAATGCATTCTTGCCACGGGCTTCACGTAATCCTCGATAACATTTTGATACATTTTTGCCCCGGGCAACCTCGGTTTTAATCCACGAACGCTGGTCACTGTTTGAAAACATGCTTTAGAGCTGCGAAATCGACACTCTTCACTTCAACGCAACACCGCAACAACACTCCCAACTAGATGCCCGATCTCCTGCGAGTGTCTGGACTACGTTGCTAACACTTTATTTACAGCCGTTGCAGTTATCCCCCTGTGGATAGGGGCAGTAGAATAACGCCCACGGCATCCCCTGCCTGTCGTAAGAGGTGACTAAAAGGTGCCCCAGGGGCTCTGAACTTTGGAGCGTGGATTGGCGACAACGGGGCCTTTAGCTGAGTTCTGGCATTGCTTCTACTTACTTTTGCCTGGCTCCACACTTTCATCTATCCTATCCGACCTCCTTTGGTCAACTCTTGTTCTTTTCCGACCCCGACGGTATTACGTATGGAGGCCTAGGGAGTCTTTCATTTTCATGCCCTTCGTCGCCCTTGTCTTCCTTTGGCCGATACCTTCATTTTTCGAAGTGTCGGATCCCTTCCATTTTTTCCTATGATTAGTGTTATATAGAGGATGGTTGCCTAGTTGTACTTCCTCTTAAAACAATAATCACCACCACCTCGTAGTTATATCGACCGAGGGAGCTCGCCGTGCCGTTAGGGTCGCGCAGCTGTGAGCTTGTATTCGAGAGGTAATGGGTTCGACCCCCACTGTCAGCAGCTCTGAAGAGGGTTTTCCGTGGGGTTCCCATTTTTACACCAGGATAATGGTGGGGCTGTACCTTAATTAAGACCATGGCCGCTTCCTTCCCAACTCCTACCCCCTTTCTTTTCCCATCATCACCGTAAGACCTGTCTGTGCCGGTACGACGTAAAGCAAAGAAAATAAACAGTTCTATCCCAGAAGTGAACAGGCATAATTTCTTAATCTGCAGGTCTTGGGCGTAGACAGTGGTCGCTTGGCAGACCGAGGTCCATCAGTGCTGTAATATCATGAGGCGAGCTTAGTTACAGCCACCCCAACTAACCGAGCGCTACATTCACTTTAATGTTCAATGCATTTCAAATCCCAGAGTTAATTTAAATCTTTGTATACATTTCAGAATATAGTTAAATCAAATTGAACACAAGGAGAATTTTAAATCAAAGAGAATAGTGAATAACATTAAAATGGAAAAGTAAGCTACTCTTCATTATGCACTATCCATTTAAACCGTCATTAAAATCCTTAAACATATTAAAATAACTTAAAATGTGTAATAATAAATTAAGGATTTGGCAAAAGAAGTTTTTTCGGCAAAAATTTTCACAGTTCAGAAATCACTTTCCTTGAGATTGTTTAAATAAGAAAAATTCATGTTGATAGTTTTACTAACACGTTTTAAAGAACAGTTTGTACGGCTAAATTCCGACCTTCTACCATCTGGTGAGTTACGGTGGTTATTGATTTAAGGGGAAGTTACACTAGAAGCTAGCTGGGGCTATTTCTTGATTGATACAGGTTTTTTTTTTTCAGTTATCTGGTGGCACAGGCCACAATAAAATTGTAAAATGAAGAGGGTCTCTCCTTAGAATTAAACATCTAGCTATTGTGAGATGGAGATACATTGAACTGTATGTCAATATGAAGCTCTGATGCTCTTCGTGTTATATTGGGATCGATGGTGCAATCGGATTGGCGGGAGAAAATTTTCATTTCGAGAAAATGAGTTTACTTCGTTAATTCCGGGCGCGCGTTTCAGTTTGACGAACTGTCGTATTTGCTGTGCCAGAGCACAAGCCATTGCCGTTCTTCAGGGTAGAGAGCAGGAGGGAGGGGAAGTGGAGTGCACGGTGGAGACAGAGATAATGCTCCGCCCGTTTGCAAAAGTTTCGTCTTTCGAAACGCACAGGATTGTCCTTGCCTCTTACAGGCAATATTCTTCGTCTTCTTCTTCTTCTTCTTCTTGTTAATCTGCTTGCCCTCCAGGGTTGGCTTTTCCCTCGGACTCAGCGAGGGATCCCACCTCTACCGCCTCAAGGGCAGTGTTCTGGAGCTTCAGACTCTAGGTCGGGGATACAACTGGGGAGAATGACCAGTACCTCACCTGCTATGCTGAACAGGGGCCTTGGTGGGGGATGGGGTGATTGGAAGGGAGAGACAAGGAAGAGGGAAGGAAGCGGCCATGGCCTTAAGTACCATCCCGGCATTTGCCTGGAGGAGAAGTGGGAAACTACGGGAAACCACTTCCAGGATGGCTGAGGTGCGAATCGAATCCACCTCTACTCAGTTGACCTCCCGAGGCTGAATTGACCCCGTTCCAGCCCTCGTACCACCTTTCAAATTTCGTGGCAGAGCCGGGAATCGAACCCGGGCCTCCGGGGGTGGCAGCTAATCACACTAAACACTACACCACGAGGCGGACACAGGTAATATCCACAGTTCGTTAATTAAATAAGTGAAAATTATTATTATTATTATTATTATTATTATTATTATTATTATTATTATTATTATTATTATTATTATTTGCTAGTTGCTTTACGTCGCACCGACACAGATAGGTCTTATGGCAACGATGGGACAGAAAGGGCTAGGAGTGGGAAGGAAGTAGCCGTGGCCTTAATTAAGGTACAGCCCCAGCACTTGCCTGGTGTGAAAATGGGAAACCACGGAAAACCATTTTCAGGGCTGCCGACAGTGGGGTTCGAACCTACTATCTCCCGAATACTGGATACTGGCCGCACTTAAGCGATTGCAGCTATCGAGCTCGGTCATTATTATTATTATTATTATTATTATTAAGTTAATCCATCCCCCCTACGTGTAAATTCCGTTACTCTGCCAGCACATGTATTATCAGCGTGGCGTACATTTCCAAAATTCTTAAATCCACTTCTAATTCCAAAATCAAAATGAGATACTTTGTACTTAACAGACGTTCAGAATATATCACAACGGCTTCACTTTCTTCTGCGCCGTTCTGTGTGGTTGTTTCTTGATACACAGTACTGTACTTTCCGCTCGAGCAAATGTTATCTCTCACATAGTGGAGCACCTGCATTCGGCACAGGGGGAGTAAAGGAGGTGATGAAGTATGCATGGTATTTGCCAAGAAGATCTCGTCTGCCTTCCACACGACCTGAACCGAGCAGGAGGAATTCGAGAGAAGCAAATTGCAATAAAGAGTATTGGAAACGTAACATCAAATGTTGCACAGTTGCTACAGATGGAAGATTTCGATCCCAAAGAGGCATGTGCAAAATAATAATAATAATAATAATAATAATAATAATAATAATAATAATAATAATAATAATAATAATCATCATTCAGTGAATGATTGGCAGCGCCGGTATCGTTTTCATTTTCGATTAGTGAGAGATAGAGCCACAGAGATGCAAAAATATTGTTCAATCTGTATCGATAATTAATAATAATGTTATTTGTTTTACGTCCCACTAACTACTCTTTTGCGGTTTTCGGAGACGCCGAGGTGCCGGAATTTAGTCCCGCAGGAGTTCTTTTACGTGCCAGTAAATCTACCGACACGAGGCTGCCGTATTTGAGCACCTTCAAATACCACCGGACTGAGCCAGGATCGAACCTGCCAAGTTGGGGCCAGAAGGCCAGCGCCTTAACCGTCTGAGCCACTCAGCCCGGCTATCGATAATTAACATCAACTCGGAGCGTAATTCAAAAGCAGAAAGATTTTATGTCACCACATGTTGTGTTTTAGAAGGGAGCGTAAATATACTTGCATAGTGCAGTAACTGGGGAGAAAATCTTCCAAGCGTACCCGTACGTGTGTAGTAATGAAATCAATCAATCAATCAATCAATCAATCAATCTATCTATCTATCATCTGCATTCAGAGCCATCGTCCAGGTGTCAAATATACTATTCGTAAGTTTCCACGAATCAAGTGTATTTTCAGTGCTTTCCACAAATGTTTTCCTAATTTTGTTGGCTTTACGTCCCACCAACTACTTTTACGGTTTTCGAAGACGCCGAGGTGCCGAAATTTAGTCTCGCAAGAGTTCTTTTACGTGCCAGTAAATTTATAGGCATGAGGCTGGCGTATTTCAGCACCTTCATATGCTACCGGACTGAGCCAGGATCGAACCTGCCAAGTTGGGCTCAGAAGGCCAGCGCCTCAATCGTCTGAGCCACTCAGCCCAGCAAGTGTTTTCCTATACCATCCGTGGAATATAATGCCTACAGGAAACCCGGATATATACCAGTGGTGGTACACACGTTATCTACCTCTGTTCCTCCTCAAAGCTTCTTTAAGTGATAATTTAGTTCAAGTTATGATTACTATTTCATCTGGTAATCGTTAATAATAATTTCGTGTGGCTATTTCTAGCCGAGTTAAGCCCTTGTAAGGCAGACCCTCCGATGAGGTTGGGCGGCATATGCCATGTGTAGGTAACTGCGTGTTATTGTGGTGGAGGAGAGTATTATGTGTGGTGTGTGAGTTGCAGGAATGTTGGGAACAGCACAAACTCCCAGCCCCAGAGCCATTGGAATTAACCCATGACGATTAAAATCCCCGACCCGGCCGGGAATCGAACGCAGGATCCTCTGCACCGAAGGCCAGTACGCTGACCATTCATCCAACGAGTCGGACATCTGGTAATTGTTAGGTCGTCAGGTCAGGGTCACCCTGCTACCGTATGTGACGGTAGACGGTACTACCTGTGACTGTCTGGCCGAGGGTCAGGCGGCCAGTACCAAACCTGGCAAACTAGGGGAGAACCAACGGCTACGGGCGGATGAGCTCTCCCTTAGTAGGTTTGATGAAGCCTTTGTGTAGGAAATGACACATAAATTCATCAAGTTCAGGGCACTCTCTTGCCCTTGGGGTGGAACTTCCCCTAAAGGCGGATGAACCATATTTGGTCAACGGCATAGAAAGTCCTCAACGGCGGACCAGGCGTAAGGACAGTAAGTCCCTCCTCGGCTGGAATGGCGGACGAAGGCTGCAGTGACTATGAACCCTTCAATAGTCTTGCATCGGCTTGCCATTGAAAACAGTTCTTAAGTCATCAAGTACAGTGCGTTTGTTGAAGTGCACCAACACTCTCACTCTAAAGGAATCTCACGCACAGCAGTCTTCCAACAACAGATTGACTCTTCTAAAAGTCCTGCGGCGATCAGGAAGTTGCGACGGGGGCAGGATTGTGATGTCTGGAAGCCTCTAGTGATAACTTGGCACGTAGGCGGTAGATGTGTGATCGGTCGTCTTGCTTAGGATTGTGGCTGTAGAGCAATTCGGTTGCTACATCTACGACTGAGCAGTCCTATTTAGGGTCCACTCTGCTCACCTCACATGGGGAAGGGGCTAGAAAAGGTGCCCTAAACATAGTCAGCCACTTCTAGTACCGATTGGATAGCCGCGTCCAATGGTATCACCTCAATGCGGTCGAACAAGAAAGAAATTATATTTTGCTACATGGAACGTAAGAACACTTAATGATGACCCTTCAAATGAGAGACCCGAAAGGAGAACAGCCCTTGTGGGTAGAGAGTTACGAAGATACAATATCGACATAGCAGCACTCCAGGAGACCCGTCTTGCTGAAGAAGGTCAGTTGAATGAAAACGGAGCAGGATACACTTTCTTCTGGAAGGGTAAACCTACCAGTGAACACCGAACACATGGAGTAGGCTTTGCTATCAAGAATAAGCTTCTCAGAGACCTGCAGGAGCTTCCAACTGGTCGTAATGAACGCATCATGACATTAAGACTTCGATTAAGTGGCGACCAGCATGCCACAGTAATTTGCGCATATGCCCCCACATTAGACTCTGATGATGACATCAAAGAAACATTCTATTCAGATCTGGATGACATCCTATCAAACATCAATCGACTAGATAAAATCATCTTGCTTGGTGATTTTAATGCCAGAGTGGGAAAGGACCATAAAGTATGGAATGGTGTCATTGGCAAGGAGGGAGTTGGCAGTGAAAACTCCAATGGTATTAGACTCCTCTCAAAATGTGCTGAGCATGGGTTGATAATCACCAACACCATCTTTCGCCAAAGGGATCGCTTCAAAACATCATGGCAGCATCCTAGATCGAAACATTGGCACCTCATTGACTATGTGATTGTCCGCAAGCAAGATCTACGCGATGTTCTCATCACCAAAGCAATGACGGGAGCTGATGACTGTTGGACAGATCACCGACTTATTAGATCAGTGATGCATTTGTCACTGTCCACCCAGAGGAGGAAACAACGGAAGAGCTTCAGACATACTTTTGACACCGAGAAGTTTGGCAATGCAGAAATTACTTCAAAATACAGAGAGCTCCTTCATCGGACTTTGCCGAAGGAATATCAACCTGATGTAACACAACACTGGGAGAGTCTGAAGACCACTATTCAAGATGCTTGCAAAGAAACAGTAGGATATAAGACCAGAAAACATCAGGACTGGTTTGATGAAAATGATGAAGAAATTGAAGCATTGATCTCAGAGAAGAGAAAAGCCTTGCAAGCATGGCGAAGGGACATTAACTCCCACTCTAAGAAACAAGCCGTAAATATTGCCAAAGCAAATGTCCAAAGAAAAACCCGTGAGCTCAAGAATGCATGGTGGACAGCAAAGGCAAAAGAGTTGGAATATCTAGCAGATAAAGATTCACGACAGTTCTTCCAAGCGACAAAAGCAGTTTATGGTCCCACCACCTTTGGGAGGAATCCTCTTTGGTCCAGCGATAAGAGTATACTTTTAAAAGATCAGCACTCCATCATGAATAGGTGGAAAGAGCATTTTGAAGACCTCTTGAACCAGGATTCGATTATTGATGAACAGGTGTATGATATATTAAAACAAGCTCCCATCAATGATGAACTTGGCTCCCTACCAACACTAGATGAAGTTAAGCATGCTCTAAATCAAGCAAAGCGTCACAAAGCCTCTGGTCCTGATGGTATACCAGTGGAAGCTCTCAAAGAAGGTGGTGAGGAACTAGTAAGACACATACATGAACTGATTGTCAAAATTTGGAGCACAGAAGAAATGCCTCCTGATTTCAGAGACAGTCCGGTAGTTCCCATATTTAAGAAAGGGGATCGAACAAACTGCAGTAACTATCGGGGAATATCCTTACTGTCGTGCCTGGGAAAGCTTATTGCTCGAATCTTGGCAAATCGTATTGTACCCCTGGTGGAGAAAATACTTCCAGAGAGTCAGTGTGGCTTCAGGCCTTCTAGAGGAACCACAGATATGATATTCACAGCTCGTCAACTCCAGGAAAAATGTAGAGAACAAAATAGACCTCTTTATATTGCCTTTATTGATCTTACTAAGGCATTTGACTCTGTGAACCGAGAAGCTTTGTGGAAAATTTTAGCTCTATATGGCTTTCCGCAGAAATTTATTGCCATCTTGAAATTGCTCTACACTGATATGATGGCAGCTGTCATTGGCAACGGCTCTGTTGGAGAGCCATTCCATATCAGTACCGGTGTTAAGCAAGGCTGTGTGATAGCCCCCACTTTGTTTTCCTTGTATGTTGCCACTGTCATGGAACTTGTAAGAGATGATCTCCCTCCAGGAATTCATATAACTTACAGGATGGATGGTAAACTTTTTAATTTGAGCCGTTTAAAGGCAGGAACTCGAACATCGTCTGCAGCATTAGTTGAGTTACAGTACGCTGATGATAATGCTGTCGTAGCTCAGACACAAGAAGAGCTTGTGAGAATCCTGAATGCTTTCTCTGCTGCGTACAACAAGATTGGACTCAAACTGAATACCAGCAAAACGCAGATCCTATACCAACCAGCCCCTGGGGAAGGTCAAAGAGATATCAATGTCACAATTGATGGAATGAGCCTCCAAGTTGTAAACACCTTCCCATACCTTGGCAGCACCCTCTCATCAAGCGCAAATATAGATTCAGAAATCCAACACAAATTAACCGTGCAGGAGCATCCTTTGCTAAGTTACGATCTCGAGTTTTTGACAATCATGATGTCAATATCACAACAAAGATTCTTGTGTACAATTCTGTTGTAGTTCCAACCTTACTCTACGGATCTGAATCCTGGACATGCTACAGTCGACACCTTAAGAAGCTAGAACATTATCATCAACGTTGCTTGAGGAGAATACTGCAAATAACTTGGCAAGACAGGCGCACAAATATCAGCGTTCTTGAAGAGGCACACACCACCAGTATAGAATTGATGGTTTTAAGACGCCAGCTACGATGGACAGGCCACGTAGTTCGCATGCCCAATAATCGCATTCCCAAACAAGTGTTTTACTCTGAGCTATCAGTAGGTAAACGCTGTGTAGGCGGTCAGAGGAAGCGATTTAAAGATGTAATCAAGGCTAACTTAAAGAGATGTAACATTGATGTTGATAACTGGGAGAGCTTAGCGCTTGACCGTTCATCCTGGAGATCACTAGTCCACTACGGCACACTGTCTTTTGAAGAAAACCGCCGACGAACAGCGAATTACAAGAGGCAACGTAGGAAAGAAAAAGAAGTGCTGAGAAGACATAGAAATAACATGACTGCTCCACCTGGGACTACCTGTCATCACTGTGGCAAATTGTGTAACTCCCGCATTGGACTGTATAGTCACCTCCGAACACACAGATGAAGAGACATCCTACCTGGAAGACAAACCTACTCGATTACGAGTGTTTGCTATCATCAATTGTTAATACAGTACGACACTCTTCAAGTTTTACTGTCATTAGTGATGGTTTCTGCGGTTACTTCTTGTCGTCGTACGTTCCATATCATTGCCGACAGGCACGGCCAATAGTCACGTAAGACACTATGACAAGAAATCGGCTGAAAAGGCAGAGAGATACGAATCGGTACGTTGGCATTCATATGACTACCTGTGAGAATGAAGTGTACGATGAGTTCATATTCATTCTTCTGTCGGGTGAAACTACTTTATGAAGTTGCTGTACGTGAGGAAATAGTCCGACTCATTGGCTGAATGATCAGCGTTGAGGCCTTCGGTTCAGAGGGTCCCTGCCGGATCGGGGATTTTAATCGCCTCTGATTAATTCTTCTCACCGGGGGGACTAGGTGTTTGTGTTTCTACCAACACTTTCCTCTTCATATTCAGACAACACACTACACTACCATTCACCACAGAAACACGCAATACTGATTACATCCCTCCATGTAGGGTTGGCGTCAGTAAAGGCATCTGGCCGTAAAACAGGGCCAAATCTACATGTCCACGACCCCACAGGTGTGCGAAAAGCACTAGAAAAGGAAGAAAGAAGTAGCTTTATGTGAGGAAATAATTTCTCACATAGCAGGAAACCCAACCAATATTACACCTTTTCTTAGAATCCCATTACTTGGTATTAGTAGGACTCGGAAGTTGAAAAAAACTTTTTTTCGTGAGTGCCGGAAGACGAGGTCCAACATAATATATGTTCATTCTGGGTCACTGTAGGCTAGAAGATGGGTTTTATTTGTTCTTTTTTGCCTTTTCTCGGAGGTTTTTGGCTTATTGGTATATTTTAGCCGATGTTTAAGTCTTAATGGCTTTTCTTTATGCAATTTCACCTTTTTAGGACTAAATTTTTACTACCCACTCTCAATTCGAATAATGATTAGTCCATCCACCACCTCTTTAACATATTTCCTCTGGTAAATCTTTTTTTTTTTTTTTTTGCTTTACGTCGCACCGACACAGATAGGTTTTATGGCGACTATGGGACAGGCAAGGCCTAGGAATGGGAAGGATGTGGCCGTGGCCTTAATTAAGGTACAGCCCCAACATTTGTCTGGTGTGAAAATGGTAAACCACACCAAACCATCTTCAGGGCTGCCGACAGTGGGTTCGAAACCCACTATCTCCCGGATGCGAGCTCACAGCTGCGCGCCCCTAACCGCACGGCCCACTAGCCCGGAATAAATCGCATAATTGAGCCATACCTGAAAAGAGAGAAAATGAAGTACAAAATGAAACTAGTGCTTAAAAAAAACCAGGGGTATGAAATTATGTACAAGATCAGTGAAATACTGACAGTAAAAAGAATGTTTACGTATTTTTCAAGAGGAAGAACTCACTCGCTTAAAGTATGAACTCTTAACATCCGTTAATGTGGAGAGACGTTTCTCGATGTTCCACAATGTTCTCTCAGAAAACTGATGATCCTTTACGCCTCAGAACTTTGAGATGACTATAGTTATATACTGAAAATCCAACTGAGAAAATGTTTCCGAATTCCAATTTCTGTAACCCTACTGTGGGTAAATCAAATATGATTCCAGTTATACTAATTTCAATTTCTTTCTCCATGATGTCCACTGCGGGTTTGCTGAATTCATTCTCGACGGGGAAAAAAAAATAATCTAAACTGTGCAAATACCTTTTTCTAACAAACACGGAATTCCTCCTTTTCAAAATGATGTTAATTTAAAAGTTTTTTATGTCTGGAAAAAAAGTACTCCACTCATACATTTTTTTCACTGTTTACTGAATACCACCAGAATACTGCATTTTTAAACGTTATAATCCTTCATTAAACAATTAAAACTAAAATTTGAATTTGAATCGTATTTTTACGTCATTTTTGCCAGGTTTAGGTTTTATTTGGTAATTTTAGGTCATTTTATACGTCTTTTTAGGCAGAGGTCGTGCCTGGTGTGAAAACGGGAAACCACGGAAAACTATCTTCAGGGCTGGCGAGAGTGGGGCTCGGACCCACTGTCTCCGGAATGCAAGCTGACAGCCGCGCGCCCCCAAAACGCACGACCAGCTCGCTCGGTGGGCAGTTATTCAGCCCTTAACTTCCTCCTATGATTAGTGTTAATAAAGGGTCCGACTCGTTAGCTGAATGGTCAGCGTATTGGCCTTCGGTTCAGAGGGTCCCGAGTTCGATTCCCGGCTGCGTCTGGGACTTTAATCGCTTCTGATTAATTCTTCTGGCTCGTAAAATGGGTGTTTGTGTCCGTGCCAACACTCTCCTTTTCATATTCAGATAACATACCACACGACCATCCACCACAGAAACAAGCAATAGAGATTACATCCTTCTTTATAGGGTTGTCGTCAGGAAGGGCATCCGGCCGTAACAAAGGGCCAAATCCACATGTAAGACACAGTTCGCAGCCGCGACCCCACAGGTGTGGGAAAAAGCGGTAGGGAAAGAAGAAGACTAGTGTTGATAAAGGAAGGTTGCCCAGTTTCACTTCCTCTCAAAGCATTTAACACCACTTCACCTGTAGATGGGAGCAGAATAATAAATCCACTACACCCGCTGTGTGCTGTAACATGCCACTAAAAGATGGACCCCTATGCACGCTTAACTTGGAAGCATGTTGATGATCACAACGCTACTAGGTGAGTCTGTGTCATCATATTCGCTTTCACTTCTCCACTATCCGATTCCGGAGATATTTACATTTTCGAGGCCTACGAAGCTTTCGTTCTACCTTTTCTCGCCGTATTTCATGGAAGGGTTGGGCCTCCTCTAATTTTAAGAACCACTCAAAAAATCTCAGTACTTGGGATTTGATAGGAAAGGGCTAAGAGCGGGAAGTAAGCGACCATGGCCTTAATATACATCCCCAGCATTTGCCTGGTGTGAAAATGGAATACCATAGAAAACCATACTCAGGGTTGACGACGGTGGGATTCGAGCCCACTATCTCAATTTGTAACGCAATCGTTAAGAACATACAACTCTCAACCAAGTGTTGGCCTCCGCCTGAGAAAAAAAAATTGTTTAAATCCATACAAGGTGTCCAACCCGGGTAATTGAGGAAAAGCCAGAAAGCACAAGAAGAAGACTGAGATATAGCTCCTGGACTTCCCCAAATATTTTTCTACTTATTTTATGTTCTTTTCCTTCAGACCCAGTGTCCATTACAAAGGAAATAACATATTTTCACTTATGGCTGAAATGAAAAGGCTTCCGTAGTGTTTTTGACTGTTTTTCCAATCTTAGTTTACATGTATACTCAATACATATTCAGTGCTGCAGGTAGTGTTGACAACCGGAATTTAAGGTGGAAATTACAACCAAATAACGTTTAATGCCTATCGAAAAATCAGGTCTGTATAATAATTAGCTTTACTTCCCACCAACTGTGCTTTTGCTAGCGAGACCTATTGTTTATAGTGCACTATGTCTTCTGGTATCAGCTAGAACAATTTTTGTTACTTTCATTGATCTGTCCCAGTCTTATCCTTGGCTTTCACAATACGAAATTGAGTGAGGTATGAGTGATGCTAGTAACGCCATTCCTTATGCAGTCAGTCCCTGCTAGGAATGGTGTGAAAATGTTGCTCATAGTGTCGGCTGGTGGATGCATTTCAGTGGGATCGGCAGACTGATATGTAATAGCAACTTCTAGCTCAGTGAGGAAAGGAACGGGAAACTATCTGAGTCCTCATTTCCCTAATACGCCTCTTCAGCGATGCCTAAGCCATCTATGACAGCTAATGGTGGAGCTGTTGAGGATTCAATCAGCCTTTGTTGGGCTGAGGACTTCTTCTTCTTCTTCTTGTTTCCGAATTTGGCCGCCTATGGACCGCATTGAACTTAAGGCTTTCTCTGCTTCTTCTTCTTCTTCTTCTTCTTCTTCTTCTTCTTCTTCTCCCAGAACCTCTTCATTCTTTCACTTCTGATCTTCCTTTCTTTCTCAGATATGACCAGTTTGGGTCTACATTTTGGTGGTTTCTCCTGGAATGTTTTGATGCTGTCCACTCGACTTCTAAATTCTTTTCTGTTGTGAACCATATCCACTGTAAGTCCACTTTCTATTGCATCTCTTTTTACCTCTTCCACCCACTTCGTCGAAGCTTTTAGTCCAGTGATGTACTTGAATATTTTCTTAGTTAGCCGTTTCTCATCCATTCTTTCTAGATGCCCATAGAATTTTAGCCTTCGCTTTCGCATGGTGACAGTGATTTTTTCGGTGTATTTATAGAGGTCATCATTTTTCCTATTCCTCCACTCCCCATCAGCATTTTTCTGTGGTCCTAAAATTTTCCTTAAGATTCTTCTCTCCTTTTTTTCGAGATCTTGAAGCTCACCCTTTTTATTCATTGTCAGGCTCTCTGAAGCGTAGAGACCCTCTGGCTTTACCACTGAGCTGTAGTGTCTAAGTTTCGCCTTGTAAGATATTGCTCTTTTGTTGTATCTGTTCTGGGTTAACCTGTAAGCCAATTCTAGTTTTCTAATTCTTGCCCTAATCGCCTCTTTATCCAATCCATTAGGTTCTATCCATTCTCCTAGATATTTAAATTTCTCAGTTCTTTTTACAGTCCCATGCTTCACTTCTAAGTGTCTCTCCCCTTGATGTCCATATTCCATGTATTCCGTCTTCTCATATGACACTTTGAGACCCGTTTTCTCTGCGATCTCATGTAGAGTGTTCAGCATAATTTGGGCATTTTCTCGGTTGGGCTGAGGACTGAACATACATACATTACATATATCCCATTAATTACTTTTACGGTTTTCGGAGACACCTTTCTCCTCCATAATTATCCCTTACTCTCGGTTTTGCTCGCCATAACACACAGTTTCACACACACGACTACATAAAACGAGACTACACTGCTGGGAAATTTAAGAGGTGACGTGCGAGAGATTCGTATTTTTCCTTAACAGATTCCAGCTTCATATACATACTGTACCATATTCCTCTGTCTCTCTTTCTCCAGCCATTACACAGATTCTAGTTGGAGTAGTCTCAAATTTCCTGCCTGCCCTTCCGTGACGTCACTTTAGAACCCTTTTAGCATCCTCTTTGACGTGAACGACCTCTGCTGGATATTGTCCTAGACTCCAGCACATTATGCGGAATGCGCAGGAGGCTCAGTGAAGGGTAAATAACTCTCTGGCCCGTAACTGTGCTAAACAGTAGTTACTGCGTAAATGAGAGACCATTTCCAAGTTGCAGCAGCTATAATGTTCCTTCGAAACCAAGATGAGACCTGCGCGTCCCGGCTTTAAATCATTAAGAGATGTAAACAATGATAATTATCCCAAATGGGTTGTAATTTCAGTTTGCCTTCTGACATAAGCAGTACTCACAATATATTGATCTTTAACTTCGTAACTTGCAGAGATCTAACCAGTCCTGAAGAGGTATACGTTTATAGCATGAAGTTATCAATAGTTGAATAGACCGTAGACGTTTCAACACTAAGAATACTGTTAAGATAAGAAATATTTATTTATTATTTACGAGTATTTGACTTTAGCAGTGGTGAAGTTAGGGCTCGTGATCCTCTCTTACACTTAACCACATAAATTACAAGTTAATACATAATATAAATGAGATGCACTATTCTATTATAAAATCAATGATAACTAACCTAAATAATACATATGGAGAACATATAAAGAAGAATGAAAGCAAGCTGAATAAGTGAAAACAAGATAACAATCCGGAGCATAAAAGAAAAAGAAGAAAAGAATGAGAAAAAGTCATAATGAAAAAGTTACATACAAACCGAAAAACATAAGTAATGAATAAATAGAAGAAAATTCGTAATCAAGTAACGGAAATACTAGCGTGGCAATAAACAGTGACCTATGCACATGTGTCAAAAGCTAAATATTATGTGCACTTACTCTATAAAAGTATAATAATAACCTAATATTAATTATAAGAACAGTGTTCTTCAGCTGTATAGTAAAATGCCAATGTTACCTATCATACGTCAGGAACCACACGAAACAACTAGCAATATTCAACATGTAATCTCTGCATGCAATTTTAAATTTTGATGTTAAGTTAGAGTTCCTGACAGCAGCTGGAAATGAATTCCAAAGTCGTGGCCCAGCCACAACGAAGGATCTGTTATACATGATGGGAAATGCCAGATCTAGCGTTACAATTATGGAATGAGGATAATGAATGGAATTTATTTGGGTAGATTTTCCTTCCGAGTTCGATAAATCAACGTAGGTATGTGAAACTTCCGTGGCCTTTCAGGTTTCAGCCAGGAAAGAGCTGTGTAGCTGAGGGTTGTGTGAACAACATAACTCAATGCAAGAGCTAGACAAAGTAGAGTTTTTCTTGGATAATAAATAAATAAATAAATAATGTATTGCTTGATGTGTTTGTCTTTGTTTTGCTTGTATGTTCTTAGTTTTTGTTTGGTTTTATTTGATTCTATTTTCTCCGTTGAGATCATTAGGTTTAAAAACTGTAAATATCTGGAGAAAATGAAGGTTACTATACTATAATTAAAGCAAAAATGAAGGGGACAATTAGCTGATAATGGGAGCATATCAGAAGTCGCAACAAGGATAGCAATGACAAAAAGAGCCTTCCAACATAAAAATCATCTGCTGGCCAGTACATATATAGATATTCAAACTCAGAGGACCTTTCTAAAAACCTTTGTATAGAGCGTGCTTCTGTACGGTTGCGAAAGCTGGATATTAGGAGAGCAGGAAAATAAAATATTAAAGGCAACTGAAATGTGGATCTGGAGGAGCAGAGGGAAAGTTGGACACTAATGAAGAGTAGTACCGAAGTCCTTAAAGAGATAGGAGGAAAAAACGGAGTCTTGGTGACTGAAATTGTAAAACGGAAAATAAAATTTCTTGGTCACATTGTGCGGCGTGAGGAATTCCTTTGTAATATCAGTGAAGGAAGAATTGCCGGGAAAAGAAGAAGAGGACGACCCAGAGCGTCTTATTTCAAGGACCTGCTTCTGAGGATGAACTGCAAGACCTACAATGACTTGAAAAGACTGGCTCAAGATAGACATCTATGCGTGCGGCGACAAGTCTTAGTCTTTAGAATATGATGATTATGATGATGATGATGACCTAAAGTAAGGTGCTGCCTATATACAGTAATCGTACTGTAGAAACGTTTACTATTTCATCATAATCGATCCAGGCAGGACTCAAGCACTCAACGTCAGATGATACAAAGCGGATAATTAGCTTAGTCGAGATACTGGATGAAACAATTCGCAATTGTTTCCTAATGTTGCGTTGAAGGTGTTATTGACGGTATGTCAAACTGAAAGACAGCCGGATGGACAGCTTAGTGTTATCGGACAAGGCTCTATTGTTGTAAATGCTTGGTACACCTGTCTTAGTAATTATATAACTGCCTATAGAGTCGCACGCTATCACAGAACAGAGGTTTAAGTAAAACTTTTCTGCTATTCGAAGGACAGTCTACAGCCATCGTTAAGTGTACTTAAAATGGAATATTTTTTCGTTGTTTCTACATTTATGTTGAAAGCATTTCTCAGCACACAAAGTACTGGTCCCCATACTACGAAAACCGTAAAACTAAGCAATTCCCTCAATTGCGCCGAAAGTTGAACGGATAAAGGGCTAAATTCTTGGATGTCCGTAACAAACGAAGAAACAATTTTGAAAATCACTTCCGGGCTAAATGAAGTCCCGGAAAATCATCCTAAAATCTCTTGTTTCTTTATTAGTTTTCTTTCTGATTCACATCCTAGTCAAATGTACTAATTTACATAATTCTTTCTGTAATGTGGTCCTTGGTTCAATACCCTTGGGCGTTTTCTGATTTTCTGAAAAATGTCCACACCGAATGTAATTATAAACGCTTAAGTGAAACTCTGCATTGACTTATATTAGCGCTCGTAGTGGTAGGAAAAGAAACTGCTAATCTAATCGACCGGATAACGATGACTAAGAAAAGGATTGTAATTTGTAGGAATAAATAAAGAATATATTCTCATACTTTATTTTATTTACCTAAAATTCGTAGCTCATATCCCTAGGATGTCTTCAACATTGAGTTGCTTGCTTTAATGGCTGGATCTGTGGATTTTTTGTTCACTTGTAGGCATATGTTGGTCAGTGTACCTTGTAACGGTTCAAATCCCTTTACAAGGTAATATCTGTGTTTTTTATTATTATTATTATTATTATTATTATTATTATTATTATTATTATTATTATTATTATTATTTCATCTGTTATATTATTACTATTATTGTAGTTATAATTATTATTCAATTCCGTTATGCAATGCATGTCGCTTGCGTATTTGTAATTGAGTGTATGCATATATACGTATATGTAGATTAACATTAAATACCTGTACAGTGAGAGTTTCGATGTATCAGATGTGGATGTGACGTTGTTATATTGTACAATACTACTGGCGATTCTGCCAAATCATTGCTACGTCATGGCTACGTCATCGTGAGCTTTTAGCAATGCGCTCAGAGACTCAGCCGCCCCAGGGGATTTCACCAGTACATGCAACAGCTTGAGGCGTTGTGGGAGTATGTCATTGTTATTTATGGATATTACGTAGCTGTGTCAACCAACGTCTATAAAAGGTGGCTACATCTTCTAGCGTCAGTCATTATTTAAACGGAAGCAGTACAGTGAAGAAGTCAAAATGGATAAGTGAACAGTCATTAGTTAAATGGAAGCTGAACAGTGAAGAAGTCTACGAGATGAAGAGGCCTCAGTTGGTCAGTCAACGAGTGTGAACGAGAGATGGACAAGACTCAGTGAGCCATTAATTATTGGTCATTGAGAGAGTGAGGCCAAAGGTTGGTCGGTCACTTAGTTGAAGACACGGACGCAAGGGCTTACCATGGAGTCAGAGAGGGATACCACCTGCAATGAGGTAATACCATATTGACTTACAAAGAAGTCAGATGATATGGAGAAGAAGCAGTCACAAGGATGTATCACCAAGTTAGGCGTGAGACATCTACAGTAAACACCAGATTAAAGGATTACGTCGTAATTACATTCAAAGTGTTGAAGGTACAGTCAAGTGAATCAGTGAGGGAAATATTTCGTATAAATTGTTAAATGTCCGGTCAAGAAGAATTCAAATTCATGCCTAGTTTTCTTTCAGTTGCAATGTCATAATTTCATATGCTCATCTGTTTTATCGCAACAAGACTCACTATTTTTTATATATTATTTAAAGAATATATTTTGTTCTATCAAACGAATTCATAGTTTTATTTCAAAGACAGTAAAATATCTGAACCTCAAAATTAATGGGGAAACCGAACGCCAATCTCATTTTCCCAGAACTTATATGGTATGTTGTCAAAAGTAAGCTTATTACCCCACACCCTAGAGATAGTCAAGAGTCTCATTCTATTATTGCTGCACTGAGTGGCAGCTGGCGCCCTTCAAATAACGTATGTGTAAGTAAGCAGGTAACAAGTAAGTGTGAGTACAAGGTCCGACGAGTGTGTATTTTATTTACTGAATATTAATTTTCAGATTTTCCATTTTAAATGCAGATATTTCATATTTTTGAAGTTAAATGCAGTTTTATAATATTTGTAAAATTAGTCAGTGACTTAGGAAAGTTTCAACCTGTGCCCTTGATGTGTATGATGTCATGTTGGTGGATTATGATGTCTGTACTCGAAAAAATAACAAGAGCAAATAATGTAAATGATGTGGCTGTAGCCTGTATATTACTTGTCATCCCGGCATCGCGTAGTGTTACGGTAGAAGACAACGGAATATAATGGATTTGATTGGGGATGTTACAAACTTTCCTACTCCCTTTTGTTTCCGATGCACTATGCACTCTGTGCCAGCCCCTCAAACTGTCAATTTTTTGTCAAATACCACGTATTCCATGTAAATAATGCAGGTTGGAAGAAGCTAGGTTAACTCCTAGATCGCGGCATCAAATTAAAATACTATTTGTAAAAACATAATTGAACTCGAACGAAATTTAAAGAACTGTACCTTTTTCAATTTTATATTTAATCTGCGATTTGATTCTCACATAACCAAGCGAGTGGATGCGTGTTTTGGGGCGCGTAGCTGTCAGCTGACATTCGGGAGATAGTGAGTTCGAATCCCGCTGTCAGCAGCCCTGAAGATGGCTTCCCGTGGTTTTAAATTTTCACACCAGGAAAATGCTTGGGCCGTACCTTAATTAAGACCACGGCTGCTTCCTTCCTGCTCCTAACCCTTTCCTCTCCTGCGTGTACCGGTGCGACCTAAAACAAATTCTTTTTTAACACTCACATTTCGCTTTATTATACAAGGGAGTTGTCACGGTTTCGAGTCCACGAGCGTCACAGTCTTGACATGTTGTCTCTTGTGCACTCAGATCTAAATTAAGATGTACTGAATTAATTAATTACTTAATTACCTCCCCTCGTTTCATAAATGCAATACATAATTCGGCTCCTCTCTAACTATATCTCTCTGTCTTACAACCGCTCCTTCGTAGTCACTGCCGCTAGGCTGTGCAATACCCTCTCTGCAAATATTAGAGATTGCGTTCTCGCAGGGAATTTAAGATAGACTTCCGAAATCACTTGAGTGATGTCTGAGTGAGTGAAAGAGCACATTTGCTTAAAAATTATAAATGTATTTGCTAGCTATTTATAGAACGATTTTTTTATTACACTCCCGTTTCGTCACACCCTCTTTGGGGTACGTTGAGTCAATCATTCTCTGTGTGTTGTTCTTTTCTTAGTTCCCACTATTTCTTCATTCTTTCTGATCTTCCTTTCCTCTCGTCTTCCTAGAGAATAGGTTTGGCTTTTAATGTAGATTTTTCTTGGAAGCTTATATTTTCATCTTTACTTATTACGTTGGCTGTTCGATCAATTATTGAATTTTCTGTAATTTTTAATATTTATTACACTATTACTACTGTTATTTTTATAATTGTTATCATTTTACATTCCAATAATTATAATTATGGCTTTATCATTATCTCCACTTTTGCCATCAGCACTACTACATCATTCCCTGAGGTTCACTCAGCCTACACCAAAAATGAGTACCAGGTTAATTCCTGGGGGCAAAGGCGGCTGGGCGTAGTGCTAACCACTCTACCCCATTACGTGCCGAGGTTCACAATGGTGGAAACCTTTACCTTCCACTCCTCCAAGGGCCTTCATGGCCTGTACGGAGGTGACTTTACTTTTTACTACTACATCATTTCATTCTCTCATGAATCATTGTATTTTTTTACATTCTAGAAGATTGAAAACCAAACGCTAGGGACTTCTTTTGGGGAAAGTACACTGGGAGGTAAGTTTACTAGTGAAATAACATTGCGAAAAAGTTACTTGCCCGTATGTTTCGAGAATGTAATCCGAAATATTCGCAGTGTGGCTTGTGAAGTAAAATGTAGATTTATGTTGACGATACAACAGGCATAGTGGGAAGGCACATTGCGAACCTATAGGAATGATGGAACCTTATGATGGAATGCCCCAAATATTTCTGTGAACATCTAAGGAGTTAGAAAAAGTTAACAGTAAAAGTATTAAAGTAATTCTATAAACTATCTTTGGCCATAGGGTGTTAGTCATAATGATAATTCCTTTCATATCAGACGCAGCATCGTAGGCCTATATGAAGAAAAGTGTGAATCAAAAGTTATCCTTCCTAAAATGGTCCGAGTGACATGGGTTTTACAGAAATTCAGAGAACGTGTGAATTTTGTTTCCCGACGTAGACTAATTTCTAGTGCAAAGTACGTATTTGTCGAAGTTCCATTTCGAACCCAGATCTTCTAAGAAGTTGTTGCCGAACTCGCACTTCCTCTACATCCAGCATTAACATGATTGGGTGCAGACTATTGATTCCTTGTGCTATTCAGGCAACTTTAACAAGATATCTGAAGTGATTGCTACGCTCCCAGAAAATGACGTTGCATCAATTGGTGATGTGTATATAACGCACATTTTTTGGATTGTCAGAAATTGCTTGTCTTTCATAGACTATTACGGTAAATTGTTGGAAATGGTAAGGAAGGTTCAAAAGAGAAGGGAGCCCCTTGAGGCTTCAATGAACATTTTTCAAGAAACTGTGAATTGACTGAATCTGTTCCAGCTGAAGTAGGAAGTGGGGTCAATGAAAAAGTGTAAGAGAGTTTTGTCTACAAATCTAGGTTCACAAAAACTGATGCAAATTTACCAAGTTTTGAAAGATAATCTTTCAGTAATCATACACGGAAGTCAATCTTCTGGTGATGTGTAATAATCTAAATTAATCTATTTTATTTGAAAAGTCCTGGTGGTCCGACTCATTGGCTGAATGGTCAGCGTAGAGGCCTTCGGTTAAGAGGGTCCCAGCTTCGATTCCCGGCCGGTCCGAGGATTTTAATCGTGTTTGATTAATTCTTCTGGCTCGGGGACTGGGCGTTTATGTTTGTTCCAACACTTTCCTCTTCATATTCAGACCACACACTATACTACTAACCACCACAGAAATACGCAATAGTGATTACATCCTTCCATGTAACTTTGGCGTCAGGAAGGGAATCCGGCCGTAAAGGGCCAAATCCACATGTGCCACACTGTTCGCATCCGTTAGTAGAAGATGATTTGAAAGGACGTGGTGATAGAAGACTAGACTTTGAGGACTCATCTCCTGGTAATGTATAATGTGTAGTTTACGTTATCAGTACTCTCCTCCTTGGCCTATTCAGAGTTAATTTGAGTTTGAAACATAGATTCAGCCGATTTTTACTGCTTTGAATAACTGAAAAATTGCGGAAAGGAAACCAAGATAATCTGTAATTACTATTACCTCGGAAACTCCACACAACTTCTAGGACTTCAGTTACCAAGAGGATCTTGTTCTCGACCGAATCGCGCTAGAACTGGCCACGCCACAGGTATGTCAATGCAGTTCACATTGCAAAAGTCCAACAATGGAACTCCAGACCAGACCAATTCCCCCATCATTGAAGAGAGTCCTGAAAGACTGTTCAACGGCACCTGCTAACAACTCGCGGATATCCCCATGACAGCTGTGGAAGTGATCAACTCTCCAAAAGTGAATATTTACATTCAGGCTTTGCTTTCTTTGTGTAGAGAATTACATGGGGGATTTACTGGTTCACTAAACGTAAGAGATGGCACTGCCGGAGATCAGTATCCCTTCGTCCGTCACTCTTCCGTATCGTAAACCTGAGTAAGAGTCAGTGACGGGCAGTGGCAGCGTTCCAGCTGGAAAGACATCATGGTACAGTCAAACGTGCATCCGAGTTGCGCTTACAAGTTATATACGACGGAAGAGTCCTAAGAGGAGAAATGAAATGAAGTGGCGTATGGCTTTTAGTGCCGGGAGTGTCCGAGGACAAGTTCGGCTCGCCAGATGCAGGTCTTTTGATTTGACACCCGTAGGCGACCTGCGCGTCGTGATGTGGATGAAATGATGATGAAGACGACACATACACCCAGCCCCAGTGCCAGCGAAATTAACCAATTAAGGTTAAAATTCCCGACCCTGCCGGGAATCGAACCCAGGACCCCTGTGACCAAAGGCCAGCACACTAACCATTTAGCCATGGAGCCGGACCCTATGAGGAGAAATAACTCGGAATAGATACTGTTAGTTTCCCCACCTCTAAAAGAGTCGTATTGCACTCATTGTGTAGCGGCAGTAATTAGGTCAGACTCAACTTTGACAATAACATGCTTGACTGTTTGAAAATTCTAAAATATGTCTTATGATATAACACACAGCAACGCAACTTTCCCTTACACTGGAATTAAATATATTCTGCATTTTTTCTTAGTGACAATTTTATTCGTTTCTCTGCCGCAATGTTTTATTTAATTCTTCCGTACATCACTACTCAGCAAACTTCTCGCAGTCTTAAAGGGTGACAGTATCTCTTTCCTTACCATCTTCAAAGGAAGTCCGTAGATTTCGTCGCAAGCTTTTCTCTTTACACCATTTAGAAATAAATTCTCTATGAATCGTGGTGCTTGAGTCATGATTATGAGACCCACATAACACAGAATAATTCTCACCACTCGTAAGTAAATGCACAGAACAAGTCTTACGCATGTGAACCTCTATTTTCGAACACAGTGACTTAGCTCACACTTGCGATATATATAGTTACCTACAATTCAAAATTCTGCAGCCTTCTCACTGCACACAGACAACATATTGTTAGGAATAGAAAACCTACTGTTTTATTGAACTAATTTAATCTAACATCACCCAATCAGGAAACACACACACACACACGACAATGATTGTCAACACTTCACTAATTATTGGCTATTTAAATATTTCACTTGTCCTTACAGCGGGTCTTCAGCTGGCAGTCTTTACCTGGAACGGGTAAACCTCCATAATCATATCGAACAAGTGTCGCCGTTCACCTTCATTTCCACTGCACATGCATCATAGTCACTGAACTGAGCAGTTCCATGTAGTCAGGTTCTAATGCACGTGCGTTGGCTATCACAGCGCACGACGACGGTACATTTCGCTCGACTCCACACAAGACCGATAACTCTCACAATTCACTCACATGACAACATCGCATTCAATTCTAAGCTCACGACTCCTAACTGACTACTCAACACAACAACCTTCGAGGTAACCCTGCTTTTATATACTTGGTGATGAAGTTCTAGTATCTTGCGGATACATAAAAAATACGACTGTTCTAGTTTCGACTTCCAGAAATTTCACGAAGACAGCAGACGAAAGGGACAACATACGAAGAGGTCGCCACGTGCCCGCAGGCCGCGCGGTAGAATTTTAAATATTGTAAAACTTAGGGATGAGTGAGTTAGGCTGCAAAGCTACCGCGTCTTGTATACAAGACGCAAAGCAGCAACAAACGTCCCTCCAGGTCACAGTAGAACTGGAGTCTAACAACAGCAAGAAATTGAAACGAAGCTCCCTTCACAAAAATTGATCAGCAATCAGCTTCAAAGTTCCACATTAGACTCAATCAAAGGCACCATAAGCAAACTCATAATGTATAACAACTTACCTGGAAGGAACAGAAGATAAAACATTCAATAATTTGAACAGTGTTACGAAGTTAAATATTTTTAAAACTTTTAACCGCAGACAGACATTTTAATGTAACAAAATGGGATTTTTTAACAACTATTCAAGTGAATAGACATAGTTTTTTTAAGCTGACCAACTATGTAATCATTCGTTCTCATATCATTAACACACTAACCCCTACATTGTTTTTAATATCATTTAATTTAATTGGTATTTTTAGGAGTTTTAAGTGAATCAATGTACCTGCAAATTAACGTGATTAAAATCTTAGCAATTCACCTAAGCTACAATAACAGCTGAGGATGTTCCTAAATAAGGAACGAAACATGTACTGTTGACAAATAAATTTGCCAAAAGGCAAAAAAAGTATCAAAACGGTGGAAGAATTTTAAATTTTGATACGGAAAATGAAGTTGATTACTTGCAATCACTCATCCCTTCCAGAAACATTATTTCCCGATTGTACATCTTCACTAAAAGTCACAGCCACACATCCATATACGACACTGAATAGAAAATTGAACCCGTTTTCAGGAGGATCAACCCATGCCTTTCACTTCTTGCCAAGACGACTCCCACACTCCCTCTCAGCTCAAGGAAGAACCCGATGAGTGTAACTTGACCCGTCCCGCAATCAAACACAATGAAATCAGTGGCTAAACTGAAGTTTCATGATGAACACGAAGAAAAGCTTTGAGTTTCCAGAGGAAACCATGTAAGATTGATATACATGTATTCATACATACTCAGTTGTTAATATCTGCAGCTGAAATTTTGGCTTTGTTTGCTCCAACTTACAGTATGTTTTTAAATTTTAAATCTCCATATTTTAGTGAAATAATTTAAGAGGTGCAAGAAACGTAATTGAAAGTAAAATCATGTTCTTAATTATTTGTTTGCCTTAGTCTAAATACATATAATCCGTAATCAGTATTCGTCTAACAACCAGCAATCGCCAGTGCATTCATTTCCCATTTGTGCCTCTATCTACTGGTTTGTTCCGAAGTACGTGGTGTTTGCTGGATGTGAGAGTTGCACAAACGTCCAGTCCCCGAGTTAGGGGAAATAATAATTTAAGGTTAAAATCTCCGACCCAGCCGAAAATCGATCGTGGAGCTCTAGGAACCGCAGGCGACTACACTGACCATTCAGCCGAGGATTAGTGGTATACCAATATGTATTGTGACAATGCATGATGAAATGAATTGTAAGTAACGGCAGGGTAAGTACCAGGAAGAATTGAAAGCCAGTATGCCGGCTTTCCAATCATTAAGGGATAATATTCGATCATTGATTGTTTTGTATGAATAACTTATACTGAACAGTTCTTCTACATCTCCATGTATCCTGAATCCGTGATGATAAACAAAAGAATGAAATAACGTTCCTAAGTTGCTAAGCGACTTCCCAGACTACAAAAAGTGTTCTACTACTATAGAACCGGCTGGAAAATATTCCATGAATATTTGTATTATATGTGAGGGACTACTAACTTCAGTAACGGTTTCCACTCCTTCATCCTATTATTTCCTGAACACTCACCCTTTGTTGAGTTATTCTCCCTATTATCCACTTTGCTTCCCCCATAATATTTTCCCCTCTTACACTAATCCCAATGATTAATTTGAGCAACCCTTCCTGGACTTTTTAATAATCTGAACATTACAGTTACAAAACCTGCGGCTTAAATGCCTCTAGTTTTAGGCAAGCTAAGTAAAGCAGAGATGTTGCCGACACATCGAGAGTATGGACTGAAAATCTGCATCTAGGAAGCGCCTGCTCATTAGGCCACCCAACTTACTCAGCTGTACAAATTGGAAGCATGATGTAGAACAATCAATATTGAGAGAAGGTAATCGACATTTCAGGTTCTATCACGTGTACGTGGATTCTTGATTCATTATAATTGAGTTATGTGTGTGTTCATATCTTTTGAACAGTATTCATATATCGGCATCAGATCGCTACAAACTAGATCATATTGACAGATAGTCACTCTTACATTCAAAAAGCCTTACTACACGTGTATTTTTATTTCGAAAAGAAAAGTTTTTCTCCTTTTTTTCATCGAAAGCTTAAAAATTGAAACGCATTTTCTGAAGGAAATTACAGGTTCTTTTTCTTTGAAAATTGCAAAGGCCCCATAGGAGGCCGCTACTTCTCTTTTTTTAATGGCAATTCAGTAAAACTTTTCTTTGTATGTTGGATATTTTACACATAAATTAATGTAGAGTTTTCGTAAAAATAAAAGAAGACAGATAAGTTACAATATTGTACTGTACTACAGTACTCTATGTACACATTTATATCATTATCCAAATCAAATATGGCCCTCATGAACATGTTATTTTTATTACGCCATGAAATACGGTACTGTACAACACAACACTTGAGAATTCACTTCACATTTAGTGAAACAAGTCTTTAATACAGCACATGCTTGCTACATAGGCACTTTGGATTGATTAGGTTTCTCCGAAACCAAATGTAGACAATTTAACTGAATACTGGACACTGCTTGTTTCCCTGTCTGTAGTCATACAAGTCGTACAACAATTATCGTGTCTGATAATATCTTGGAATAAGCTTGCTTTCTTTTTTACGTCGCTTCGACACAGGTAGATCTTATGGTGACGATGGGACAGAAAAGGCCTAGGAGTGGAAAAGGACGAACCATGGCCCTTAATTAAGGTACACTCCCAGAATTTGCCTGATATAAAATGGGAAACAACAGAAAATTATCTTTAGGACTGCCGACAGCGAGAGTTAGATCCCACTAACTCCCGAATGCAAGCTGATAGTCAAGTGACTCAATCCGGCCACTTGATCGGTGGAATATATCCCTTGTACAAACTACTTTCACGTTGCGAAACCCACCAGTGTCAACTTACTTGCACATGATCATGTAAAGGGTTAAATATTGAGGGTGGGAAAATGGGTGGAATATGCCCTTCTTGAAATTCTCATTCTGCGAAATAGAAAAAATAGTTAATACAGATTCTGAGGTACTCTCTACAAATCATTCATCTCCATGTATACCTGAGAACGTGATAAATATTCCTCTTCTGACCCCAACTGAAAAAAGAAGACAAATTTCCACTTTTTCTTGTTTTAAAATTCTGTTGAAATTGTAACCTGTTTGTATTACGGATGAGAATGATCACCCATCACTGGAGGACAGATGATTTATTATTTCTGTAATAAATCTCTTTCTATGAGGAATTACGAAATTTGAACTACAGAGGTCAGCTTATGCAAGTGAAAAATGCTTGAAATATTGCCGGATAGATTCAAGTTCGATAGTGGTCAATTTACGGAAGAAATACTGTGCAATGGGGATTAACCGGTTCCATGAAAAGGGAGGTGGTCAACCTGACAGGTTCTACTGTACTCTGTATTATACCAGGTGGGAAAAGTAAAACTGGCCCAGAAAATATTAGTTTGTCTGACGCAGAATTGACTCTTGTCAATGAACAAGAGAACTGCCCATCATAGGAAATGCTGGAAACCATGATTTTGGTGCACCAATCGGTTGCTGTCACATTTCAGCACCTGACCTTCTCACGCATGCTCTGTCCCGAGTACGTCGCTGTGTCATTACGTGTGAGTTAGAGAGGAACAGACGTGTTTAGTGACCACTTCAATAGAACACAAAATGGTGCTCACTATGATTGATAGATTGATTGATTGATTCATTGATTCATTCATTCATTCATTCATTCATTCATTCATTCATTCACATTTAAAGGGGCCTGACATTTATGTCATCGGCCCCTAATGGTTCGACATGAAATGACAAATTAAAAACCTAAAATCCTCCATTGACCACAATTCAGAACGATGGATGGGATGGGATGGGATGGGATGGGATGGGATGGGATGGGATGGGATGGGATAGGATAGGATGGTATGGGATGGGATGGGATGGGATGGGTGGGTGGATGGGAATTTAAAACGATCAGCAGAACCGACCCACAGTGCCTCACATGCACAGAAGCTGGCGTAAAACAGTAGTATTACTGACCAAGGGACTGCTTCTATAACACGATACTGAATCGATGATACTTGTAGTCGAAAGGAGTCCAAAATCCAAGTCATCGGCCCCTCATAATGGTACTTACCGCTAGAAAAATAGAACCACAGTATTTGTCATGTTGCGGTACTAATCAAGAGTAGCGTAGACTCGCGGTATTCCGCACATTATGGTACTACTCGCAGGTAATGACATTCGCACATGTATTACAGACCAACTGTGTTACGCACATTGCGGCGCCATTGACAGGCAACGCAAACCTATGGTGTTCATCACGTAAGGCTACTAACCACTGGGTACTAATCATAGGCAAGCTGGAACCATGGGTTCCGTCAACCCATGGTGTCGCTTACATAGTGCTACTAATCACAAACCTATTTGGTACCTAACATAGTGGTGCTACACGCAAGGAAAAGCTACCCATGGTGTTCCCCGCGTGGTGGTACTAATCACAAGGAGATTCATGGTTCTATTACAATCATCCCTTGGTCGCCGCTTTTAGTCGCCTCTCACGACAGGCAGGGGATACCGTGGGTGTATTCTTCGACTGCGTCCCCCCACCCACAGGGGGTTGTGTGTTTGGTCCGCGAGAGGTATTTTATTTCCCTCACGTCCGCCGGCAAGCCGGTTAGGACTCCCCCTATCCGTCACCTGGGACGCGCCACGTGGAGTATCACCTCTCTCCCTGCTACGCCAGCGTAGCAGGTTCGTGGCACTACAGTATAAAAAAGAGCACGTGTTCATTGTCAAGTGTTATGCGTAAAGTTTTAATGCTGGAAGTACTTTGTCAAAGCTTCCAGCAAAGTCTGCAATGCAAACCCTAGTGGCAATTTGGCGTGAAACGGGCTCTGTAGCGAGTAAAAACTGTAACTATCCGCAAAGTGTTCGAACGCCAGAAAACATCGCTGGAGTGAAGGAAAACTTGGAGCAAACTCCGACGAAATATCAATGCTGTTTATCTGTGCAAGTGGAAATTAAGAGATCTTCATGTCGAAACATGCGTTAAAGTGCCCAGACTAACCTTCGCGTATTGAGTTCTGAGTGAAGGGGAGTCAGGACTTTTGAACCCTCAGTTTTTCATTTCTTCAGATGAGGCTATTTCCAGCATCTTCTAAGATGTTCATTGACAAAGGTAAAACCCGCGTCAGACCTACTGTAAAAATTTTCTGGATCAGTTTTTTATTGCTCATCCTGTACTTCTATTATAGAAAACATTTTTACTCAGCGATCACAAGTTTTTTATGTGACCGAACTTACTTCAATAACTTAGTATGTGTGACACTTGTGAAACAACAACAACAACAACATTAACAATTCAAGTGGCCATTACAGTATTTTCCGCGACTATCTTAGATTTAGGTGGAACTAGTAACACACTTCAAGGTATGCAGTGAATGGTGTAGTCAATATTTCGGATGCATTCTTAAAGGGAAGTACCAAATGATGCATTGAATAATATAAATGTTAAGGACCTCATATGAGATTTGTGAGCACAAGATGGAGGACAGCGGGAGCCTTACCGATTTAGCTGCAGAGGCAAGACAGATAAGGTTCCAGGAAGTGATGAAAATACGTATGCCCCCTTCCACCTCGCCATTAAATGTTCGTACCTTGTCTCTGATTCTCTGGTTTGCAGAGTTCAATATTATTATTAATAATAATATTATTGGCTTTACGTCCCACTAACTACTTGCACGGTTTTAGGAGACGCCGAAGTGCCGGAATTTATTCCCGCAGGAGTTATTTTACGTTCTATTAAATCTACCGACACACCACCGCTGTGAGCCAGGATCGAACCTGCTATGTTGGGGTCAGAAGGCCAGCTCCTCAGCCGTCTGAGCCACTCAGCTCGGCGGTTTACAGAGTTCAATTAGCATTCTACCACAACAGATCACTTCGTAAAACCCGTCGATTTGATAGTATTACCGGCACATGCATTATAATTACTAGTAATAAACAACATGTTTGTGGAATGGTCCGTCCTCGTTAGCGTGGTGATGGAAAACATCGCCCTGTGTAGGGTAGGATCACCTTACGTTGTGACATACAGGTAACAGGTAGAGCAATATAGACCGGAGGATTTACACTGTTAGACGGGTTGCATATCTGAAATCATAAGGAGCTTGTGGACCAATTTGTATACAAATAATAATATGTTATTGCTTTTACATTCCACTAACTACTGAAGGATTTTGGAGACGCCAAGGTGCAGGAATGTTGTCCCGGAGGAGTTATTTTACGTGCCAGTAAATCTCCCTGGTGTATTTGAGCACCCTCAAAAACCACCGGTCTGAGCCTGGGATCGAACCTGCCAAGTTGGAGTAAGAAGGCCAACGCCTCAATCGTCTGCGCCTCTCAGCCTGGCGAAAAATTAAGCGTCAATAGACCCCAGAGTGTTATACTTGTACTATGAAAAATTGTTCTTTAGCATATAAATAAATAAAGAGCAAGGAATATGGGGACTGCATTCAGACTTTGCCAGGAAACTTATAAGTCCAAATTCCTCTCCTATCAAGCCAAATTCAGACACTACAACACCGTAGTGAAACCTAGATGCCTCTATGCAGCAGAGACAATTGCCAGGAAGGGGATTACCGAAATAGAAAAGAAAGCGTAAATTTCTGAGGAAAGTTCTTGGACCCAGCAAAGCAACAGGAAATATGTTTACCTTCAGTTTTAGATCAAATCAAGAGCTGTATGAAAAATGCGAGAACATTTCAACCTCGATACGGAAAAAGCGACTGACTTTCTGTGGACACCTGAGAAGAATGGGACCGGAACCCCTAGCAAACAAGATCCTCATCTTCCGGGAAAAGGAAAGACCCAAGTACCATGGCAGAAAGAAGTTCGTCAGGATCTTAAAAAATGTGGCATTTAGAGGAGAGAGATATTAGAAACAGAACAGTATTCATAAGGAGAATTGCGGAGGTGACGGATGTGTTTGTAGAGAATCCCAGAAGAACAAGAAGGGTGTTCTCGGATGAGGAACGAGAAAAAGTGAACCAGAGAATGAAGGAGTATTGGCGTAAAAAATAATAATAGTCAAGAAAATTATGTAATCGTAACCCATGCGAAGTCCAAACGATCCTAAATAAATAGATAGATAATAAATAAATAAAGAGGCGCGAATTTCTTGCATTTTTCAGATGATTATGTTTGGATTCAATCACGTAACTTGGAGCACAGAAGGTGAGCTATTAACCATCTATCCACATGTGTTACTCAGTATATCATATCCAAAGAGGAATAAGTCCATTCAGGAGTGAATTTCGGTCACATTTTTGTTTAATTTCTCTTAACAGGCATTATTTTAGATAGGGCTCCTTCAACAAATACACTAATTGCACGAGATTTTAGTCTTCGCAGCGGTGGTGTGGGAGGTAGAAAACTGAAGGGAATACATATATATAGCTTGTTCGTTCCTTTTTTTAAATGCTAACAATGGACACAATGTGTGGTGTCGTATTGTTCAACAAGGCTGGTCCCTTACTCCACCCTATATCTCATTGTGTTCTCCCTTCACCGTGCGTAGGAAGTCTTGGGCTGCATAACCGCCGCACCGTCTAATTGTCTTGTATATTGGTGTGTAGGTTCCCTCCTAACTTGCTACTCTATTTCTTGAACAAAGGATGCTAAGCTGCGCTCATTAAATGAGCTTTTCAGCAGTGGTGAAATTCCGTTCCGTTAACTTACAGGAAGTTAGATATAGAGAACCGTATCGCGTAATATCGATTGGTTTTAGAGAGTCACGAATATCACCGACAAATATACCAGATGACACTCTTCTTAGCTACATGTCTTTTAACGAGAGTTTAAACCTGGTGTAAACAAATAGGCGGAGCACGTTGCCTTTGCACGTTGACTTGGACGTAGTTGATTTGAGAAACAACCGTCGCACTCACTCAACTGTATGCGAGTTCGAAGGAAAGTAGTACGAGGCATTAATTTTATTTTATTTTAGTTTATTACATTTAGAGAGGCCCACGGCCATACCATGTTGAACACACCGGTTCTCGTTCGATCACCGCAGTTAAGCAACATTGGACGTGGTCAGTAATAGGATGGATGACCGCTTGGGAACACCACGTACCGTTGGCTCAATTCCCTTTAGTCCGCCTCTGTGGTGTAGTGGTTAGTGCGATTAGCTGCCACCCCCGGAGGCCAGGGTTCGATTCCCGGCTCTGCCACGAAAATTTGAAAAGTGGTATGAGTGGTGGAACGGGGTCCGCTTAGCCTCGGGAGGTCAACTGAGTAGAGGTGGGTTCGATTCCCACCTCAGCCATCCTGGAAGTGGTTTTCCGTGGTTTCCCACTTCTCCAGGCAAATGCCGGGACGGTACCTAACTTAAGGCCACGGCCATTTCCTTCCCTCTTCCTTGTGTATCCCTTCCAATCTTCCCATCATCCCCCACCAAGACCCCTGTTCAGCATAGCAGGTGAGGGCGCTTGGGCGATGTACTGATCATCCTCCCCAGTTGTATGCCCCGACTCAATGTCTCACGTTCCAGGACACTGCCCTTGAGGCGGTAGACGTGGAATCCCTCGCTGAGTCCGAGGGAAAAGCCAACCCTGGAAGGAAAGCAGATTAAGAAAGAAAGAGAGACATTTAGAGAATTTGGAAGAGTACGTAATCAAATTCAAATATTCATATATATATAAAACTAGCATGATACCCGTGCTTCGCTACGGTATTATACTGAAATTTATATTTTAATGCTTATTGTTTTATATATAATCCGCCGAAATTCGCGATCTGACTCTTTTTTTGAAAGAATCAGCCAAAATTCTCGATCTGACTCGTTTTCTAATAGATTACTGGAAGTTTCCTCCCACTTTTCAATCATTCCTTCCAGCAATCGATTTCGTACTTACCGGGCTAGTTCCAGGTATACCACGCGGTCACTTGGGTCCCTAAATCTTTGCCATCTTTTCCTAAAAGCATTTTTAATATGGATCAAATCCTTCAGATCAGGCGTGGTGTCGTCTTGGGTGTCTTGGCGGTACTGAACCCGCGACCGGACTGCATTCTTAGTCATTAGGGCCTGCCCGTCCAGGACCCGTTTCCAGCGCGGTCCGCACATTTGACGACGGTCCAGAACATTATTATTATTATTATTATTATTATTATTATTATTATTATTATTATATATGTTCTGGACCCCACAGCAATATGCAAGACCGCTACTTGGCGGTAAAATACATCTGCTGCCATTGTCATTGCTAACAATGTGACCAGCACCATTGTTGCGCGTAGGCAAGTGTGCGGAATTTCTGGCGATACGAATGACATACCTCCGTGTATTATTGACCTTATTATAGAGGTGAACAATTTGACGGCCAATCTCATTCCTATCGTTTATTTCAAATGTGTTTAAATTTTTATTTATATGCCAGGAGAATCTACTCTAATCTAAGAACGTTCTCCGAAGGAAAATATGGCTGTTGAAAAAGAACCCAGGAAAGATTAAAAATGATCGGTTTATGATCAGAATAAGTACATCGCAAGTCTACAGCCTGTTTCCTATCATTCGACAGGATCAAGGATGGAATGAATAAAGCCCCATCTAGCGGCGACAATAGAAATTGTGCCGGCTGCCGAAGCTCCCCTCTGGGGCAATGATCGATGAGTGACAAATAAAATGAAATATTGGACAGTGTTGCTGGAATGAATGATGACAGGGAAAGCCGGAGTATCCGGAGAAAACCTGTCCCGCCTCCATTTTGTCCAGCACGAATGTCACATGGAGTGACCGGGATTTGAAACACGGAACCCAGCTGTGAGAGGCCGGCGCGCTGCCGACTGAGCAACGGAGGCTCCTTATAAGTACATTACGAACAGTAAAATCAATTGGTCTCACCTCCTTTTACACCCCACCGCCGTAAAGTTTATTTACCCCCACCCTCCAAAAAATTAAAAGGAGGCGTGTTTCTTTATGTTTAAAGGAGATTCCAAATACCAATGTTCACGTTTATTACCTTCAGTTCTGAGATATAAGTATCCCCTTAAAAATAATTCTCGTTTTTAACTTCCTTGCACACTCCCCTTCCCCCCCCCTCCCTCACAAAGTGATATTAAAGCAAAAAATACTTGTTCCTTTAATAGTAAAGGATCTTCTAAATACCAATTATCACCACTCTAACCTCTTCAGTTTTTGATTTATGTGTCCTCATGAAAGGAATTCAACTCCTTTTCACTCCCGCCCCCCCCCCCAGGATTGTTTCCCCCCCCCCCCTAAACGCGCTTTTCTTTGTTTTTAAAGGAGATCAAAATACCAATTTTCACGTCTGTAACAACTTTAGTTTTTATTAGATGTATGTATTCTCATACAATTAAGTCAATTAATTTTTTCTATCCTTTAACACTCCAAATCCCCTTCATTGGATTTTCCGAGAATACGTGTTTGTTTACTTTTAAAGCAGATTCCAAAAATAAAATTTCACGTGTGTAACATTTTCATTTTTGAGATATCAGTAGCCTAATTAAAAGAATTCAACACCATTTTCAGTCACTTTTACCCCCCCCCCCCACCCCCCACTACCCAAGTTGTATTTCCGAAAACTAAAAATACACTTTTCTTTATTTTTAATAGGAAAAAATGACCATTTTTCACTTCTGTACATGTTATGTTTTTTGAGATATACTGTAGAAATTCTCATTTTAAAATTTCACCCCATTTTAGTTCCCCTTAAGTGGAGTTTCCAAAGACAAAGCACCTATGTTTCTTTACACTTACAGGAGATTCCAAATACCCACTATTTACGTCTGTAACATTTTACACTTCTCAGATATTCTGTAGATATAGTCTTTCAAAAAATTCACCTCAATTTGCCACTCCTGTTTAACCGCCATTAATTGAATTTTCCAAAAGCAAAAATATACGTGTTTCTATATTTTTAAAGGAGATCCCATTTACAAATTTTCAGTTCTGTAATATCTTCAGTTTCTGGGATATATGTATCCTCATTAAAGGCATTCAACCCATTATTCACCCTTTTACACCCCTCCTATTGGGATTTAGAGAAAACAAAGAAATACGTGTTCCTTTATTTTTAAGAGACATTCTAAACACCAATTTTTACATCTGTAAACGTTTAAAGTTTTAAGATGTAGACACACTCATTTTAAAAATTCACCCCCCCTTTTCACCCCCCATTATTTGGATTTTCCAAAAACGAAAAAATACCTGTATCTTTATTTTTAAAGTAGATCCCAAATACCAATTTTCAGGTCTGTAATATCTTCAGGTTCTGAAATATAAGTAGCCTCATTAAAGGCATTCAACCTATTTTTCACCATTTTTCACCCTTCCTATTAGGATTTTCCGAAAACAAAAAAGTAAGTGTTTCTTTATTTTTAAAGGAGATTTCTAAATACCAAATTTTACATCTATAAACTTTAAAAATTTTGAGATATAGATGCACTCATTTTAAAAATTCACCCCCCTTTTCACCCTCGCATTAATTGGATTTTCCAAAAACAAAAAAATATGTGTTTCTTTATTTTTGAAAGCGATAAAAAGTACCAATTTTGAGGTCTGTAATATCTTCAGTTTCTGATATATAAGTAGCGTATCCGGATTAAAGGCATTCAACCCCTTTTTCACCCTTTTTCACCCGTCCTATTGGGATTGCCTGAAAACAAAAAAATACGTGTTTCCTTATTTTTAAAGAAGATTCTAAATACCAATTTTAACATCTGTAAACTTTTATAGTTTTGAGATATAGACACACTCATTTTAAAATTTCACCCCCCTTTTCACCCCCCTTAGCGACGGAATATCCAAAAATCCTCTCTTAGCGAGCATCTACATCTTAATATGAATATATCCCCAAAATTTCATTTCTTTATGTCCAGTAGTTTTGGCTCGGCGATGATGAATCAGTCAGTCAGTCAGTCAGTCAGTCAGGACAAGCTACTTTATATTTATAGATAGTGATTAAATAACAAGAAATGAAGGCAGAAGGCGTGGTGTAATACAAGTGAGGGAAAGTCCCAAGCTGTACAGGGTGGAGATAATGTGTTGCATCTTGCAGCAGCAGTAAATGTCAGACAGTATTCATAGTGAGAGAAATGAAGCAAGATGTAGGACCATCGCGTGTAGTGAAGCACAAAAGAGGAAAACCGCTCAGAAGTGACCAGAGGCAGTGCATTGTGAATGTGTTCAATAAACTAAGTGAACAGAATCCAGGTTTATTCGGAAGTTCAGATCTTCGCACTGTTGTCGTATGCGATACGCAGCCCTGTACGTTCGAACACGAGACGTTGATGAGGTGGAGGAGGCTTGGACATACCATGTTTACATGAAGATTAAACTCTCGTGAAAAGACATAAAGAACAAACATGGTGGGGCAGATGAGAAAATGTTCGCTGGGTGGCAACATCGCACGATTTAAATCTGATTTAGGGTAAAATGAAAGTCACGTTAGATAGTTCAATACAGTTTCATCTGACCCCAGCTTGGCAGGTTCGATCATGGCTCAGTCCGGTGGTATTTGAAGGTGCTCAAATACGTCAGCCTCGTGTCGGTAGATTTACTGACACGTAAAAGAACTCATGCGAGACTAAATTCCGGCACCTCGCCGTCTCCGAAAACAGTAAAAAGTAGTTAGTGGGATGTAAAGTAAATAAAATTAGTATTATTTTATCTACATGCTGTCGATGATAACTGCAAGAAAATAAAAAAGGCACCGAAGTGGGCAAAGTAAAAGCCGATCAACTGTTATTATCTTTACGGTTGTTTAATTCTTATCGGTACTTGTACTTGCTAAGCCGGATAGCATAGAGTTTGGCATTGCTTCTATTTGTGTCAGGCTCCTCACCTTCATCTTTTCTACCTGACCTCCCTTGGTCAACACTCTTGTTCTTTTCCGACCGCAATGGAATTAGATTTGTGAGGCCGAGGGAGTCTTTCATAATTTGCCCATTGTGGAGGCGGTCACCCCTCTTTAACTTTTCGTTTTTGGTAGGTAAATTATTGATCCACTATCTAGTAGCTATAACGCAAACTTTTCGGTTTGATTTAATAAGTTTGATAATTTTATTTGCTTTACATTTCACTAACGACTTTTTATTACGGTTTTCGGAGACGCCGAGTTGCAGGAATTTAGTCCCGCAGGAGTTCTCTTACGTAGCGTTAAACCTACCGACACGATTATGACGTATTTGAGCACCTTCAAATACCACCGGACTGAGCGAGGATCGAACCTGCCAAGTTGGGGTGAGAAGGCTAGTCCCTCAACCGTCTGAGCCACTCAGACAGGCTTATGGAGTTCGTTATCGATCGACCACAAGATTGCAAATTAGAAGATGAGCACTGGTATGGCGTATGTATTCACCACCTTCAGCATGCTCCCTGCCAAAAGAAGTGTCTTCAGTACTTTGTTGAAACGACGAACAAACAGATTGAAAATGTTCGTTCTTTATCCTCTGTGTTCTGGGTTTGTGAGTATCCCATATACTTGTAACTTTCTCCTTTTTCCTAGTTCTGTTGAGTTCGTGTGTATGGAAAATTTGGTCCTACGATCCTTTCTCAAGACCATTATATGACATTTATCTAACGCAGAATTCATCCAGTTGGATGACGAAAACTCATCTGCGCACCGCAGTTCTGTTTTGAGGTCTTTGTGTAGTCATACAGTTCAGATACACCAGGAGCAATCTGTGCTATATTGATCATTCTGTGCTCACTATCATAAATATATCAAGTTTTCTTCCTCCATTCGTTAATTATTATCATCGTCATTATTCATAATTTCCTTCATTTTCATCACGATGAATTTACTACACAATGTCACATCAAGTCAACAGAGATGTCCATTAATAGTTCATTAACGATTAAGTGCTGAAGTAATTATGTCCGAAACATTAGTATAATTGAAAGATTGAAATCATTTGATGTATGAATATCAGTACTAGTATTTCAATGAAACTGTGCTAAATGCACATTACAGCACGATTCAAAGTGAAATTTGATTGGTGGCTATTTTTAGTCTTGTATGGAACTTTTTAATCTCAACAGAACACTTTGATTTTTAATCACATTTTCGATCTAAACATTCAATACAATCCTTTTTATGAATTAATGAAGCCCATATGAAGCAATAGATGCCTTTCGCTTATGTAATGTTAAAATATTTTAAATACGTTGCAGAAGATTTAAACAAAACAGCCTATTCGAAGAGGGCATGATAATACGTTCTTCACTAAACTTCACGACTAGAATTCATAGAACTGGCGATTATATGATGTACAGTAATGAAGTAGAAGTAACAGTCCAGAATCTAGTGATACAGATTTAAATATCTGTAGCTTATCCTGCCTCCTTTTCAATGTATACAAGGATTTGACTCCTGTCTTTGGTAGCAAAGTTGACTTAGTCCTTGCCTTACGAGTAGCCATGTTTCCACCACCGATGACGTTATATTTGTTCTCCCTTCATAACAGTTATCGTTCTGTACCTTAGATTACACCAAAGGAAGAAAGCTCATGCGTAGTACAGTCATGTCCAGAAGTTTCCACCCTTCTTAAAAGCCTATCCACAGGTCATTTAATTGTACGAGGACCCCTGTTTCCCATTGCCCTTTTCAGGGGTCCAAGTTCATAATAACCCATGAGAGAGGCATCACGATATGTCATTGGAATACCGTTGAAAAGGATAGCAGGCATTTCTGCTTCCTACTACATTTATTCCAGGAATGCAAGAGTTGAGACAGAAATATGTCTGAAAGCCTTACCTTGACACACCAAAACTCTATTTGTCCCTCCCCCACACATTCATTTCGGTGGGATTTTTTTAGCATTATGACGAATAATCAGTTTCCCACTGGAACTGCAACACAGAACGACCGCAACTCCTCGTGAGAAACTATCCTTGCATTCTCTATATCATTCCTGGAAATAAATCATCCCTCGGACGGCAGCAAATAGCATGAGATTTGTTGCGTCATTTAGTGTCACCGTAAATTTCCATGTTTCTCCTACCAAGTGATTTCCATTCTGTTTCCTGTTGTTTATGCGACGTCCTGAAATGTGACGGGGCAATAATTTATGAACTCGACATTATGACGTCCTTACGTGTTCAAATCCGTGCACTTGGGCATTACCTCATTTCGATTACTGTGACACCGTGTGCAACGACCTGACTGCTACTCTTAATGGCAAACTACAACATGCACAAAACGCATGGTGTTCGCTATTTTTTTTTCTGTTTGCTTTACGTCGCACCGTCACAGATAGGTCTTATGGCGACGATCGCTAAATATTTGGCCTACATCATTTTGGTCATGTTACACCTGTTAACTTGGTTGGCTAAAACTCAAATACTGCCATAATCTCAGTCTTTTTTGCCTTATTCATCGAATATTCCTTTCTTGTTTACGCTGTGTTGACAGTTTCACCACCTCGCATCCAATTACAGTTTCGTAATAGATTAAAAACTGATGCACTCATATCGATATCACTTCACCTCACCACCTGATACACGAACTCATTTGTTATCTCTTCTTCACGACAGTGCAATACACTACCTGTCTCGATCAGAGGAGCCTCACCTATTTCAGGCAACGTTGTCACCAAAATCTACTGGACTTCTGGTTTGTTTCTTATGCACTCATTTCCATAAAAACCTGAACATTTCGAAAGACTAGAGAGAGGAAATTCATATTCACAGGACATGTGCATTAGTATGTTCTGAAGAAACGATGAGGATTTGAACCACGTCGGCCCTCAGGTTCAAGGTCCACATGGATATCTCGGCGCACCACTACCGACTGTTAAAATGTGCCTGCGACCCTCGTTGTCGCTATGAGCCGAAGATAATGGATCAGTGTGACTTGAGCAGACGTGCAGGACACCTCGCAGACGTATGCAAGAAACGTACCGTCAAATGAGTGAGTTTGAAAGAGGGTGCATTATTGGCATGAGAGAATGTGATGCATCCATCCGGGAAATTGCTGCTCGTGTGGCATTAAGTGTGTCGGCAGTGCAACAGGTGTGTACAGAATGGTTCACAGAAGGCCGTAGAGCACGAGATGGGTCTGGTCGCACCACCCTCGAACACGTGCCTTCTTGTTGTCACAGGATGTCAGACTGTTGCCCTGGCCCGCCCGATCACCGGACTTGTCACCAATCGAAAATGTGTGGGATATGGTGAAATGACGGGTGCGGCGCTGTGACCCAATGCCAACCACCTAGTATGAACTGTGGAACCAGGTGAGTTTGGCATAGACGGCTATACCCCACGACGCCATTCGCGCCTTATACGCGTCGATGCCATCACGCATGGAACAAGTTATCAGCGCTCATCGAGAACCCGACAGATGCTGAACCTAGGTGACAAATGCAAATTGTTTCTGCAGAACATACTAATGAACATGTCCTGTGAATATGTACTTCCTATATCTAGTCATTGAAGGTGCTCTGTTTTGTATGAACATGAGTGTATATACATTTCCATCCATTTAGGAACAACCTCCTGTATTTACAGGCTGCCGCTAAAAACCAAGGTAAAACATATAAAATTTTATCCATGCAGTTATATTAATCGAAGAGAACTCTAAATTATAAGGAAACAGTATATTTAGTGCGGCATTTCAGAGCTGTAGCTGTAGAGGTGGGGTCTCAGGATCTTGACAAAACCTCGGAGTAGGGGAATCACAATTTCGGGGATGAGCTTCATTGGAAGTTGTAGCAGCCTTTCGGTAGTTGCAAGGGCGGCAGTCTGGATGATTGACTGATACGGCCTTGTAATAATACTCAACATGGCTTAGCTGTGTTGATACTGCTACACGGCTGAAAGCAACGGGAAACTACAGCCGTAACTAACTCCCGAGGACATGCAGCTCTCTCTGTATGAATGATGTACTGATGATGGCTTCCTCCCGGGTAAAATATTCCGGAGGTAAACTAGTCCCCCATTCGGATCTCCGGGTGGGGACTACACGAGAGGGGGCGATCATCAGGAAGATGGATACTGACATTCTGCGAGTCGGAGCGTGGAATGTTAGAAGTTTGAATCGTTGTGGTAGGTTAGAGAATCTGAAAAGGGAGATGGATATGCTAAAGTTAGATGTAGTTGGCATAAGTGAAGTACGTTGGCAGGAAGAACAAGATTTTTGGTCAGGCGACTACCGAATTATCAACACAAAATCAAACAGAGGAAATGCAGGAGTTGGTTTAATAATGAATAAGAAAATAGGGCAGCGGGTAAGCTACTACGACCAGCATAGTGAAAGAATTATTGTCGTCAAGATAGACACCAAACCAATGCCCACCACAATAGTGCAGGTTTATATGCCTACTAGTTCAGCGGATGATGAAGAAATCGAAAGAATATATGAGGAGATAGAAGATTTAATACAATATGTAAAAGGTGACGAGAATCTAATTGTGATGGGAGACTGGAATGCAGTGGTAGGCCAAGGAAGAGAAGGTAGTACAGTAGGAGAATTTGGATTGGGACGAAGGAACGAAAGAGGAAGTCGTCTGGTTGAATTCTGCACTGATCATAATTTAGTCCTTGCCAATACTTGGTTCAAACACCACAAACGACGGCTGTATACGTGGACGAGACCTGGAGACACTGGAAGGTATCAAATAGACTTCATTATGATTAGGCAGAGATTCAGAAACCAGGTGTTGGATTGCAAAACTTTCCCAGGAGCAGACGTGGACTCTGACCACAACTTGTTGGTCATGAAATGCCATCTGAAGTTGAAGAAATTGAAGAAAGGAAAGAATGCAAAAAGATGGGATCTAGACAAGTTGAAAGAAAAGAATGTGAGGGATTGTTTCAAGGAACATGTTGCACAAGGACTAAATGAAAAGGCTGAAGGAAACACTATAGAGGAAGAGTGGAGAGTCATGAAAAATGAAGTCAGTAGGGCTGCTGAAGAAATGTTAGGAAGGAAGAAAAGATCAACTAAGAATCAGTGGATAACTCAGGAGATACTAGACCTGATTGATGAACGACGAAAATACAAGAATGCTAGAAATGAAGAGGGCAGAAAAGAATACAGGCGATTAAAGAATGAAGTGGATAGAAAGTGCAAGGCAGCTAAGGAAGAATGGCTGAAAGAGAAATGCAAGGATGTCGAAGGCTGTATGGTCCTGCGAAAGGTAGATGCTGCATACAGGAAAATCAAGGAAACCTTTGGAGAAAGGAAATCTAGGTGTATGAATATTAAGAGCTCAGATGGAAAACCACTTCTAGGGAAAGAAGACAAAGCAGAAAGATGGCAGGAGCATATCCAACAGTTGTATCAAGGTAAAGATGTAGATAATTTGGTTCTGGAACATGAAGAGGCTGTTGATGTTGATGAAAAGGAAGACGCAATTTTGAGGTCAGAGTTTGACAGAGCTGTGAGTGACCTCAATAGGAACAAGGCACCTGGAATTGATGACATTCCCTCTGAATTACTGACTGCCTCAGGAGAAACCAGCATGGCAAGGTTATTTAATTTAGTCTGCAAGATGTATGAGACAGGAGAAGTCCCATCCGATTTTCAGCAGAATGTGGTTATACCTATTCCCAAGAAAGCCGGTGCTGACAGGTGTGAAAACTACCGCACCATTAGTTTAGTATCTCATGCCTGCAAAATTTTAACACGTATTATTTACAGAAGAATGGAAAAAAAAGTTGAAGCTGAGTTGGGAGAAGATCAGTTTGGCTTCAGAAGAAATGTAGGAACACGTGAAGCTATCCTGACTTTACGTCTGATCGTAGAGGATCGAATGAAGAAGGACAAGCCCACGTACATGGCATTCGTAGATCTAGAAAAGGCATTCGATAATGTTGATTGGACCAAGCTATTTATGATTTTGAAGATGATAGGGATCAGATACCGAGAACGAAGAATTATCTACAATCTGTATAAAAATCAGTCTGCAGTGATAAGAATCGAGGGCTTTGAAAAAGAAGCAGCAATCCAGAAAGGAGTGAGGCAAGGCTGCAGTTTGTCCCCTCTCCTTTTCAATGTTTACATAGAACAGGCAGTAAAGGAAATCAAAGAGAAATTTGGAAAGGGAATCACAGTCCAAGGAGAGGAAATCAAAACCTTGAGATTTGCCGATGATATTGTTATTTTATCTGAGACTGCAGAAGATCTCGAGAAGTTGCTGAATGGTATGGATGAAGTCTTGGGTAAGGAGTACAAGATGAAAATAAATAAGTCCAAAACAAAAGTAATGGAGTGCAGTCGAACGAAGGCAGGTGATGCAGGAAATATTAGATTAGGAAATGAAGTCTTAAAGGAAGTAGATGAATATTGTTACTTGGGTAGTAAAATAACTAATGATGGCAGAAGTAAGGAGGACATAAAATGCAGACTAGCACAAGCAAGGAAGAGCTTTCTTAAGAAAAAAAATTTGCTCACTTCAAACATTGATATCGGAATTAGAAAGATGTTTTTGAAGACTTTCGTGTGGAGCGTGGCATTGTATGGAAGTGAAACATGGACGATAACTAGCTCAGAAAGAAAGAGAATAGAAGCTTTTGAAATGTGGTGTTACAGAAGAATGCTGAAGGTGAGATGGATAGATCGAATCACGAATGAAGAGATACTGAATCGAATTGGTGAGAGGAGATCGATTTGGCTAAATTTGACGAAAAGAGATAGAATGATAGGACACATCTTAAGACACCCAGGACTTGTTCAGTTGGTTTTTGAAGGAAGTGTAGGGGGTAAGAACGGTAGGGGTAGACCAAGATATGAATATGACAAGCAGATTAGAGCAGATGTAGGATGCAATAGTTACGTAGAAATGAAAAGGTTAGCACAGGATAGGGTGGCATGGAGAGCTGCATCAAACCAGTCTATGGACTGATGACTCAAACAACAACAACAACATTTCAATTTCCTGAAGGTGGTATTTAGTTTTGTAGTAAGGGATTGTTGGATTTTATTTTTTAATCTTTTCTGGATTGATCTCCTCTGGCTGACCGCTATGGTGCTTAAACCTAACAGTCGGATCAAAGAACTGTTGTCTTTAAAAACTATGATGTCAATTCTCTGCAAACTGCCGTTTATGACCAGTCTGGGTACTTCCTCATGTACATTGAATCCCTTCTTTCTCAATTCCTCGGCAATGAAAGATCTGATCTGATGGTGCCGCGTGTTTCTTGGGAGCTTCCCGCGTCTGTAGAATCCCAGTACATGACCATGAGTTTCTTTGTCTCCGTGGCAATGCCGACAGAGGTTGTTGTCCAGAGATATAATCAACTCTTAGCATTAAGGGTTATGTAAGCCAGCTAAGTTAATATTTCATGGAAACTATGACCATGATATAATCATCTTCTCCATCATTGTAATTGTTTAATTTTTAGTATAATTGTTTTATTAGAATACCGTGCGATTTATTGGTTGTAAGATGTTTCATTTGTAGTTTATTTTAATTGTCCAAGAATAAATATTTAATTTTCTGACTAGATGGAAGAAAGGGCCTGATGTCCTTAATCTTGCCGGAAAAAATAGATAACGTTGTGCCTATAAAATATCGCTATGTGATAATATTTCAGCTCGAAACTCTAACCAGAAAGGTTCTGTCATCTAAGGTTCAGTATTGCATGAACTAAATCAACGAATTTCCGTCCTAAGTGACAGATGTGTTGCGGGTCAGTATTTCTCCCCTTAACATTGTAACATAATTGTATTTCCAGGAGGAACGACGATATGGTCACCTAAGGATCGCATCTCACAATGCTCTTCTTGTCCATTATTTTCCTGGTCACGCCTCCCAGCCTCGTATGGATATGCAGTCCATCAAAACCATTTCCGTTGTGTTCATGTTTGCTTGCCTGTGCGTAAAAAAAATGAACCTTATACACAGTATACCGTATGAGTGCGTAAATATGTCATGCAAACAAACATCCCTACAGTACTGTATTTTCCTTTACACGTAATCATAAGACAATGAACGCACAAAAAATGTTCTGATGGACTGCATATCCACAAGTGGCTGGGAGGCGTGATCAGTCTAAGGAACATAATGGGGAGGAAGGGTGTTGTGACATACGAGGTATTTCCTTTTAGGCAATTTCATGTTAATTTATAATGGCTTTGACAGAGACAGTGATTCTTTATGTGCCTGGTTTACTGCCGGAGACCTTGACCATCTTATCACCTCTGAGATACGACTAGTAGCAGGTTGTGTGTTACCTGTTCTTTCCTTCTGGCATTTAATCTCATGTAATGTTAAACTTTGCCTTTTTATGCATCACGGAAGCAATTCCTTTCTTCGACACAATAATATTTCGCTTATAACTCATTTTAATATTAGAAGAGTAACCAAACTTTGCGTCAGAAAATGCAGTGATGTAGCCCTCCCAATAACGCTCAATTTTCTAATGAAAGCAATACACTTATTTCTGCAACGAAGACTAAACGGAAACTGGTTTGTCCGTCGCCCATATCCGTCACTTTTATACAAACATGGCAGCGCCGTAGTCTCATTGACAATTCATTACTAGAGATCAGAAATAACCCTCCGTATGTCACGCTTCTGTCGCGTGTGTATTATTGTATTACCAATGTTCACTGAGTGTGAATGATTTATATTGTTTGAAAATAAGTACCATATACCTTTTAAAGAAAAGTTACTGAAATGGTTTTCAAGGGAAAGATGAGTTTATTTTGCCAAGAGGTATTGTCGGCATGAACAAATACTCTTTATAGATTACATCTAAATAATACCGGGAGTATTTGGATGGGCCTACATTTGAAGAAGCTGGTTCATCTATTCGTAATTGTCGCGAACGCACAAGCGAAGCAGCCGCAATGTGCTTATTTCCAGACAAATGCTGGGTTACTTGAGAAAGTTTATCTACACTTAGTGATTTACCATACGGTTGGCAAAGAAACACTTTTCTATTGGAATTAAAACTATTTTTAAATTCCTCTACGTATTATTGAAGACGCGATATTGTACTCGAATTCACTCTCGGCATTGTTTGGAGGTTAAGACACAGGTAATTACTACGAATCATTGTTTCAAAGTCCGGCTCCATGGCTAAATGGTTAGCATGTTGGCCTTTGGTCACAGGGGTCCCGGGTTCGATTCCCGGCAGGGTCGGGAATTTTAACCTTCATTGGTTAAATTCGCTGGCACAGGGGCTGGGTGTATGTGTCGTCTTCATCATCATTTCATCCTCATCACGACGCTCAGGTCGCCTACGGCAGTCAAATCAAAAGACCTGCACCTGGCGAGCCGAACATGTCCTCAGACACTCCCGGCACTAAAAGCCATACGCCATTTCATTTTTAATTGTTTCTAAAACATTTAAATATTAGCAGAATATTAACTAGACCTTGCTTCAGAAAAGGCAGTGGAGTAGCTCTTCAGCAACTGCTGAGCCACTCAATCCACCCAGAAACTGCTGCAGGCTGAATTTATTATTATTATTATTATTATTATTATTATTATTATTATTATTATTATTATTATTATTATTATTATTTTAAAGCATTATGCACATCTGAAGCACGATGGGACTTATTTATCTGACGTTGATTTTTCTTCTCCCAAAATCTCTTCATCTGGGCACTGATAACTTTCCTCCGTTCTTCAGTTCGTGATTTATTAGTCCTGATATTCATTTTCTCAGCAAAATGATAGTTGTTGACTGATTTCTTGAATTGGAGTTCATCTTGAATAATTTCCTATGGGATGCCAATTTCCTGAAGGTCTTTTTCTATTTCACTAAGGCAGTTGTTCTCGACTTTCGTTGAGAGAGCAAGTTTGAGAATCCTTTTGATGAGCCCCTCATTTTTCATACTGAGAATGTGGCCATAGAACATTAATCGCCTTTTCCTGATGGTATCGGTGATCTTTCCTGAATGTTGATAAAGCTCCCGAGATTTTCGTTTCTTTCAGTTTGCCTCTGAGTAGACGGGAGTAAAGATTTATGTCAATATTTTCCTCTCCTGTTTCTCTATGTCTTTAGTAAATGATATGCCTCCAATGATCAAGGTTTCTGAGACGTTTGATAACTGAGTCGTACAGCCTTAATTTCTTATTTTGTGTGTTTCACGTGAGTCTATACAAAATTTTATACAGACATGGATACAAATATTAACGCTATAAAGAGTTCATTGACAAAATATAAGACAGAGAATATTAACAGAAAATGACCTACATTAGAATTGGAAATATAATGTTCCGACTCTCCTGTATAGCGTTGTGAGGAAGATGAATCGATGCACTAAGTCTTCTCTTCAGTGGGCATAACGGGGGCCATGATGGATTGGTTGTGGCGGATGTCTACTACCAGCACAGAAAGAGCCTTGGCCGGAGTTTCTTACGTGGCTGAATGTATTAGGCTGATAATATGCAGCAAATTATGTGGTACAGTTTTTAAAATGAGATGATTCCCTCCTAGTCACTTTAGGTATTCTGAGTGGAAGGAATTTGCCAGGCTACTTTAATCATGGCTCCAATAACAATATCAGGAACTTCATGGAATCAACAGCTGCCTCTCAACACTGTATTATCACTCTTCGTCTTATCTCAACCGACCCTCAACAGAAGGATGTTTATACTGTAGCTTCTTTGATCTAATATCGTTCCTCGGATGTCTTCAGAAAAATGTTTATGTCTCCGCGCTGGAAGTTTGGTTTTCCGTATAGGCCGTAAGTATTTGATTGGTTTTATTTTTACGCACTTTTGGTATCATACGGTGGTGGATCGAATACAGAAGGATAGATCACCTAGAAGAATGTTGGACTCGGTTGTGGAGGACAAACTAAGCAGAGACGGATCAATACTGCGACGATAGTTCACTTCTTATTTAAAGTTGAAACTATTTCTTAGCAGATAATGTAGGGGTCCCCACACTACGAAAAACTTAAAGTTAAGCAATTACCTCCATTGTACCGAAGGTTGAAGGGCTAAAGGTTCAGGAAATGTTTCAAATTGTGGGGTATAGTGCGCATTCGTATCCCTGAAATATCACTATAAAATTTGTCACAAATGGAACATAATAATTGCTTTTACACATATCAAGTGAAAAATCTGCGGCAAATTAAGAAATATTTGATTTTTGGAGAATATTATTTATACGCACTTTACCCCTTTACAAGTACATTTGGTGTTACGCTCACAGTGACACACGCATGTCTTTCGTGTGTGATGTCTCTGTTAAGTTCTTTGCGTGGCTCAGACGGTTAAGGCGCTGGCCTTCTGACCCCGACTTGGCAGGTTCGATCCTGGCTTAGTCCGGTGGTACTTGAAGGTGCTCGAATACGTCAGCCTCGTGTCGGTAGATTTACTGGCACGTAAAAGAACTCCTGCGGGACTAAATCCCGGCACCTCGCCGTCTCCGAAAACCGTAAAAGAGTAGTTAGTGGGACGTAAAACAAATAACATTAGATTAGAAGTTCTTTGCTTTCGTTTCATTGCTTCAGTTGTCAATGACATTTCCTGAATTGTATCGCGATATGCAACATTTAATAGGCGACAAAATGGTATGGCCAATGTACAAAATAATTCTGTGGACTAATGATTTATTGGTCCAGGGATCGAGCTACTTTCGTTCGAACAAAAATAAAAATATTTATTGGTCCAGGGATCGAGCTATTTTTCTGTTGACCTCCATTTTGCTGTTTGAACTGGCCGCTCTAGTCATATGGACAAAGATAATGAGAATCCACAGACATAACACTCACATTCCACGGTGCTAGCCCTGGACCTGAAGAAAGTAACAAAAGACGGCACCAGCAGCGGAGTACTACATAAACCAGTCCTGTCTAGAAGCCTTAAGTATGTTTTCATATTTCTCAAATAACGACGGTATTTCTTAATTTGCCGCAGATTTTTCACTTGACATGTGCAAAAGCAATTATTATGTTCCATTCGTGACAAATTTTATAGTGATATTTCAGGGATACGAATGCGCATCGTACCCCAAATTGTGAGTCATAGATAGCTGTATCAAACTAAATAAAATTCGAAAATAACTTCCGGCCTAAATGCAGTTCCGAAAAAGACAGCCTAAAATCACTCGTTTCCTATTTGATTCAAATCGTAGCCAAATTAACTTTTTTTTGTTTTATGCTAGTTGCTTTACGTCGCACCGACACAGATAGGTCTTATGGCGACGATGGGATAGGAAAGGCCTAGCAATGGGAAGGAAGCGGCCGTGGCCTTAATTAAGGTACGGCCCCAGCATTTGCCTGGTGTGAAAATGGAAAACAACGGAAAACCATCTTCAGGGCTGCCGGCAGTGGGAATCGAACCCACTATCTCCCGGATGCAAGCTCACAGCCGCGTGCCCCAGACCGCACGGCCAACTCGCCCGGTAATTCACTTATTTACATAATTCTTTACATAATTTTTGGTTCAATACACTCAGGCGTTTTTTTAATTTTTTTAAATGTCTATACAAAATGTAGTTATAAGGGCTTAAGTGAAACTCTACATTGACACACATTAGCGCTCGTAGTGCTTCTTAAGTGAAACAATGCATTGACTCAGATTAGCGTTCGTAGTGGTAGGAAAACGCAAACTGCTAATCCAATCGACCGGATAACGATGATTAAGGAAAGGATTGTAATTTTTAGGATTATATTTTATTTACCTAAAATTCGTAGCTCATCCTCCTAGGATGTTTTCAACATAGAGTTCGTTGACTGAAGGGCTAGAACTGTGGATATTTTTATATTTAATTTTTGCGTGGGGCCTCCGGAAAGGCCTGGTGCAAATCTTTCGAGTAGACCCCTATAGTTGGGCAACCTGCGTGTCTGTGGAAATGTTGCTTAGCTGCGAAGAGTTCTAATGCTGAAAGGGGTAGACGCATGCACAGAAATGGTGTCACGGTATAAACAAAGCACCTCCTCACTTAACGCATTTCTGCAGGTAGACAGGCAGACTGTTGTAAAATGAAATGTCGTATGGCTTTTAGTGCCGGGATATCCCAGGACGGGTTCGGCTCTCCAGGTGCAGGTCTTTCTATTTGACTCCCGTAGGCGACCTGCGCGTCGTGATGAGGATGAAATGATGATGAAGACAATACATACACCCAGCCCCCGTGCCATTGGAATTAACCAATTAAGGTTAAAATCCCCGACCCGACCGGGAATCGAACCCGAGACCATGTGAACCGAAGGCCAGTACGCTGACCATTCAGCCAACGAGTCGGACGGCAGACTGTTGTGATTGAAAGGGACACAGTGGTGGATGTATAGCAATACACACACTGTGCTTTCAGCACTACCCCTTCACTCCCTCCACTTCCTTTCAGTAGGTACTGGAGTGGGCAGTGTTGATTTTTCATGTCAGGACAATTTATGTGCATGCGTGTACACACACCCAGTCACTGAGCCATAGGAATTAACAGATTAATGTTAAAACCGAAGAACCACCAAGGATTCGAGCTCGAAACCCTCTTGGACCAAAGGCCAGCATGCTAACCAATTAGCCATGCAGCCGGACAGTTGGAGATAAAATATGGTGTAGATTTAAACGAGAGCACGAGCTAGTAAGAAACAGGAGATTGCGGTAAAAACCAGTAGTCAGTTCACAGAAGCTCGCAAACTGGATGCTGCCAGACATAACGGTCTATAATGAAGATACATGTATTGTAAAATGTCCGACCCCACTGGGAATCAACTCCAGAATCCTCTGAACCGATGATTGCAATGCAGACAATTGAAACAAGGATCATTCCAGATTATCGTGTTATCTTTTGGAATCTATTATTATTATTATTATTATTATTATTATTATTATTATTATTATTATTATTATTGACTCCAATTTCCGCTCCGCAAGTTAGCTGCCATCATGGTTACCCCCTGTGGGTCGGAGCGGTTTAATAACATCCACGGTGTCCCCTGTCTGTCGTAAAAGGCGACTAAAAGGGTCCGCAGTGCTCGTAACTTGGGAGCACATGTTGGCGACTACGGGGACATTTGCCGAGGCATTGCTTCCACTTACTTGTGCCAGGCTCCTCACTTTCACCTATCTTAACCAACCTTCCTTGGTCAACTCTTGTTCTCTTCCGACCCCGACGCTATTAGGTTCCGAGGACTAGGGAGCCTTTGATTTTCTCGTCCTTTGTAGCCCTCGTCTTTCTTTGGCCGATACCTTTACTTTTCGAAGGGTTGGAACCCTTTACTTACTTTTCCCTCTGAGTAGTGTTATGTAGAGGATGGTTGCCTAATTGTACTTCATCTTATAACAATCCTCACCATTACCACCTGTCATCGTGGTTTCCTTTGGCTTTTCGAGCGCAGTTTTGGGAGAGCTGAACAGAGTTCATGTCCTACCATTTGCTTGCGTACAGAAGCACTCGCAAGATTTTCGTGAACCAACTTACAGCAAAACTTTCACGGATCTTCGAAGGCCTGCAAATAACGAGGTGTCACGAGGTGAGCGTGACGAATACTGACGAATATTTTTCTTGCCTTTCTAGACAGGAACAATTAATTATCTCACTGTCAGATAGTTCCTCAATTATTCTCAGAAAGGCTGAGTAGCTTTCTCAGCACCCTTCAGATCCATATACAAAAACTGATTTGGTCAGGAATCGAACCCGGGCCCCTCTGGTCATCGTTGCCAACTTATATTTTCAAGATCCGCTAAATACTACTAAAACTCCGCTAAAATTCCGCCAAGAAATCCGTTCTCAAATAATAATAATAATAATAATAATAATAATAATAATAATAATAATAATAATAATAATAATAATGAATGTCTGCACTCACTTGATCTGTGAGTTTCACTGGGATTAACCCCCTGCCTGCGAGCCGGCGAGCTAAAGCTTGAGGCGTTTTACTACCGGGTGCAAACTAGGTGAATCCCCTACCTCAAGGGCCACACACAGAACAGGCCTTCATAGCGTGCTACTCTCTCACAGTTTCATTATCTGTCGTCATTCGTCAACTACGAGATAAGTAATCTTTCCCCACGCATTACAAATTTATGATACCATGATCTCATAACATCAAATCCAAATAACATGTTTTCCTCATGCTACTGCTAGCTCCTGACAATAAATACGGAATAGCTCGGAGACAGACTGGAGTACAAATTTTTTTAAACGTAAAATGGATAAAACACTAAATTCCGCAATAATAAATCTAGAATTCCGCCAAAAAATCCGCTGTCCGCTAAATTATATATTTCTCCGCCAACAGTCTTCTAATTCCGCCAAATTTAGCGGAAAATCCGTTAAGTTGGCAACACTGATTCTGGTAAGAGGCCGGCACACTGCTTCTAAACTGCCAGGCAGGCCAAAGTAATTATAGAACTCTACATGCATTATCTTTTCATGTTATAATTATTCTGTAGAATTCTGTAAATAACCTCCCTGTATACTTATATGGAACAAGGGAGTTCCTAGACACTCTTCAGACTTCTTTCCTTAGCCACTTACGACCACAACTAGAATCTGGCTCGCTACCAAGTCCAGATGGCTAAAAGAGAATTAAGGTCAGCAGGAAGACTTTCAGAGTGTTTTTATTTTAGAAGAATCGATTGAACACACTTAATTTCAGCGCTTGTAGCTGTAGACGTTTACTAGTGACGAATGGCTTTGCTGCTTTTAAAAAGACCAAATATAAAATCTGTATTGAAAAATAACATTGCATCCGGGAGAATTCACAAGCACATCGCGATAAGCTTAAGTCCGAGACATGATAAATTAGAGTTAATAGAGCGTTCACTTTCTGCTCTAACCTGAGTACTATGGTAATATTCTGCAATATTCGAAGCAAATTTTCTATCCCCATCCAGCGGCGAAGATAGGAAATGTGCCAGCTGCCGAAGACTGTCGCAATCCTCTGCGGCAATAATAAATGACTGACAGATGAAATGATATGATATTGGAGAGTGTTGTTGGAATGAAATATGGCAGGAAAACCGGAGCACCCCGAGAAATACTTGTCCCGCCTCCGCATTGTCCAGCACAAATCTCATATGGAGTGACCGGGATTCGAACCACAGTATCCAGCGGTGAGAGGCCGGCGCGCTGCCATCGGAGCCACGGAGGCTTCTTCTGTTTAAATTCCATGATTCAGTTATTAATATTTATCAAATCTATGCACAAAATATTATGATTAGTATTATGTTCAGGAAAGAAAATCATTCTGCGAAGATTCAGTCCGGTTTCCTCGTTGTAGTTATGAATATAATTCGTGCTACTCTTCATTACCGGCTCGGAGAATGAATGTGTTCGTTCTCCTTTAATTCACGTTCTCCATTAGTACTCCACGTGTGTAATGTTGACGCTGGATTTGAAATCATGACCTTTGATAGTGCAACTTGTAATTATTGGCCGTTCTGTTATCTGTGACCCAAACTTGATGGGTGGACGATGGAATTTACGATGAAGCTGAGCTTTTACGGAACTTGTTTACGCATGTCACAGATGTTAAGCTGTCATGCTGGACAAATACGGCACCGTAGTGTGCGCGAGAGGGAGCTAATGACAGGCCAGCACGCAATTACAACACGGTCTCCTCTTTGTAAAGGATCTGATTCCACGTCCAGTGACATGATGTTAAGTGGGATCTAGTTCCCTGGAGAAGGTCTGACATGTTTCTGTGAGACTGGATCTACAGGCGTATGCTTTAGTAAGATAAATTCCATCCCAAATCGTTTAGGGAATGATCAAAGTTGCGGCCTTTTAAATCAGAGGGCCCCAGTATAGACTCCTGGCTGGTTCAAGGATCTTAATTGTGTGTGTTTTATTTTCACTGTGTCAAGGTCTCGGCATTTGTTTTCGCCACAATACACATCTTTTCAAATACAGGCTGTAATACCCAGTGGAGCAGGATTCTTTATCTAGAGAGAGGTGTAAAGATAGGATGTCATTGCTTCCAAAAATCGTATTCCATCAAATGTGCTGCCCACTTGGAGGGGATATAATAAAGGTTATGTTTATGACTTTTGACTCCCTGAAGCTATACTTTATTCAAGTAATTTATTATTGATATTCTTAGAATAGATGTAATTCATATCAAAATAAACACATTTTATTCCATATTTAATGATGATTACGATGTTTGTTGCCAACGGCCGTAGTTAGTTAGTTAGTAATGTTTTATTTTACCTGGCAAGATTTAGGCCTTCAGGCCTTCTCTTCCATCTAACCAGGCACTGAAATATACGTATATTACATTGTATCACTTTACATTAATAGATTTAATACTAATTAAATAGTAACATGAGAATGATAAGTGATAAGATTAAATGAAGATGAAATAAATTATGTATAATAAAAGGATAAATTCTTAAAACTAATATCCTACGTGTAAAGGGAGGTAATACATACATACATACATACATACATACATACATACATACATACATACATACATTATCATTATACACTGTTATGCCTTTCAGCGTTCAGTCTGCAAGCCTCTGAGAGAACACACAACCTAAATACCTGAAATTATCGACCTGTTCTAGCTTTGTATCACCAATCTGACATTCAATTCTGTTGAATTTCTTACCTACTGACATCAATTTAGTCTTCGAGAGACTAATTTTCATACCATACTCATTGCACCTATTTTCAAGTTCCAAGATATTAGACTGCAGGCTTTCGGCACAGTCTGCCATTAAGACCAAGTCGTCAGCATAGGCCAAACTGCTTACTACATTTCTACCTAACTGAATCCCTCCCTGCCATTTTATACCTTTCAGCAGATGATCCATGTAAATTACGAACAGCAAAGGTGAAAAATTACAGCCTTGTCAAACTCCTGTAAGTACCCTGAACCAGGAACTCATTCTACCATCAATTCTCACTGAAGCCCAATTGTCAACATAAATGCCTTTGATTGATTTTAATAATTTACCTTTAATTCCATAGTCCCCCAGTATGGCGAACATCTTTTCCCTCGGTACCCTGTCATATGCTTTCTCTAGATCTACGAAACAAAAACACAACTGCCTATTCCTCTCGTAGCATTTTTCAATTACCTGGCGCATACTGAAAATCTGATCCTGACAGCCTCTCTGTGGTCTGAAACCACACTGGTTTTCATCCGACTTCCTCTCAACGACTGATCGCACCCTCCCTTCCAGGATGCCAGTGAATACTTTGCCTGGTATACTAATCAATGAGATACCTCGATAGTTGTTGCAATCCTTCCGGTTCCCTTGTTTATAGATAGGTGCAATTACTGTTTTTGTCCAATCTGAAGGTACCTTACCAACACTCCATGCTAATTTTACTACTCTATGAAGCCATTTCATCCCTGCCTTCCCACTGTACTTCACTATTTCAGGTCTAATTTCATCTATTCCTGCTTTCTTATGACAATGGAGTTTATTTACTATCCTTTCCAATTCCTCAAGCATAATTTCACCAACATCATTTTCCTCCTCCCCATGAGCTTGGCTGTTTGCATCACCACCATGATGATTTCCTTTTACATTGAGAAGATGTTCAAAATATTCCCTCCACCTCTTCAGTGATTCCCTGGGATCTATTACGAGTTCACCTGAATTACTCAAAACACTGTTCATTTCCTTTTTCCCCTCCCTTCCTAAGATTCTTTATTACTGTCCAGAAAGGTTTCCCTGCTGCTTGACCTAGCCTTTCCAGGTTATTACCAAAATAATTCCCACGACTTCTTTTTGGATTCAAGAACTATTTGTTTCGCTCTGTTTCTTTCATCTACGTACCAATCCCTGTCTGCCTTGGCCCTTGTTTGGAGCCATTTCTGATAAGCCTTCTTTTTACGTTTACAGGCTGCTCTCACATCTATTCCTGCTTTCTTATGACAATGGAGTTTATTTACTATCCTTTCCAATTCCTCAAGCATAATTTCACCAACATCATTTTCCTCCTCCCCATGAGCTTGGCTGTTTGCATCACCACCATGATGATTTCCTTTTACATTGAGAAGATGTTCAAAATATTCCCTCCACCTCTTCAGTGATTCCCTGGGATCTATTACGAGTTCACCTGAATTACTCAAAACACTGTTCATTTCCTTTTTCCCCTCCCTTCCTAAGATTCTTTATTACTGTCCAGAAAGGTTTCCCTGCTGCTTGACCTAGCCTTTCCAGGTTATTACCAAAATAATTCCCACGACTTCTTTTTGGATTCAAGAACTATTTGTTTCGCTCTGTTTCTTTCATCTACGTACCAATCCCTGTCTGCCTTGGCCCTTGTTTGGAGCCATTTCTGATAAGCCTTCTTTTTACGTTTACAGGCTGCTCTCACTTCATCATTCCACCAAGATGTTCGCCTTTTCCCATCCTTACACACAGTTGTTCCTAGGCATTCCCTTGCTGTTTCTATTACAGCATCCCTGTATGCCACCCATTCACTTTCTATATCCTGAACCTGCTTACTGTCTACTGTTCGAAACTTCTCACTAATCATATCCATGTACTTCTGTCTAATTTCCTCGTCCTGGAGACATTCTACCCTTATTCGTTTGCAGACAGATTTCACTTTCTCTACCCTAGGCCTAGAGATACTTAGTTCACTACAGATCAGATAGTGGTCTGTATCATCGAAAAATCCGCGAAAAACTCGTACATTCCTAACAGATTTCCTGAATTCAAAGTCTGTTAAGATATAGTCTATTATGGATCTGGTACCCCTAGCCTCCCATGTGTAGCGGTGAATAGCCTTATGCTTGAAGAATGTATTCGTAACAGCTAAACCCATACTAGCACAGAAGTCCAGCAAACGCCTCCCATTCCCGTTAGCTTCCATATCTTCCCCACATTTACCAATCACCCTTTCGTATCCTTCAGTTCTATTCCCAACTCTCGCATTGAAATCGCCCATTAGCACTATTCTATCCTTGCTGTTGACCCTGACCACGATGTCACTCAATGCTTCATAAAACTTGTCAACTTCATCCTCATCTGCACCCTCACATGGTGAATACACGGACACAATTCTTGTCCTAATTCCTCCCACTGACAAATCTACCCACATCATTCGCTTATTTACGTGCCTAACAGAAACTATGTTGCGTGCAATGGTATTCCTGATTAAGAGCCCTACCCCAGACTCTGCCCTTCCCTTTCTAACACCCGTCAAGTACGCTTTATAATCTCCTATCTCTTCCTCCTTATCTCCCCTTACCCGAATATCACTTACTCCTAGCACATCCAGATGCATCCTCTTTGCTGACTCAGCCAGTTCTACCTTCTTTCTTCCATAAGCCCCATTAATATTGATAGCTCCCCATCGAATTCCATTTCGTTCGCCAAGTTGTTTCCAAGGAGTCCCTCGCCTGTCAAATGGGAGTGGGACTCCATTACTCCCATAGGTCCGAGGCTTGCTTAAAGTGTTCTGAGCTCGGTAAATTGATGAAGCAGGATGCTGCCCTACTTGCACATAGTCCAAGTGAGGATCTCTCCTCTAACGGGTTATGGACCACCGGTGAATTGTATAGTCCTAGCCGCCTGAGCACAAGGAGGGCCACGACTCAGAATATGTCTGAGATGCCCACTCCCATTCCATAGCAACTGGACTCTCAGGACCACTTACTAGACCACTCAGCCGTTGCCCATGGTTCCCGAACTAGGACGTGACTACAGTAACCCACAAACATGAACCATAAATTTAATAAAAATTGAAAAACAGATCGGGTAAGAATTTTAGACTAATCTTCTACCAGAACATCCGTGACAACAGAATGGTAGTAAGTAGCAGCATCAAGTTTAAAGATGAACCTTTCTGATGCATAAAATGTCTCCACAGAGCTTCCTTGAAAGTGCGAATAGCGCTTAACCCTCTGATATTTTCGGGAAGGAGGTTCCACTCCCGGCAGGCAATTACCGTGAATGATTTATCGTAGATGGCAGATCTATGGGTAGGTAAAGCAAGGATGGAATTATTAGTAGATCTGGTGTTAAGCCGTGTTGAAACACTGGATCCCATGAGATCTCCGAAGTTAAGCAACATTGGGCGTGGTTATGATTTGGATGGGTTGCCACGCGCTGTTGGTTTACATTAGATATAATTAAAATGTTGAAATTAAAGGAGACTCACAGGAAGCACATGAAGCATTCTGAACACAGTGCTCACATGTACAAACAATTAAGAAAACAGTCTAAGACACGTATTGCAAGGGCATATAAATTGTATATATTACAGTCACAGAATAATATAAGAAATGATCCGAAAACGTTTTGGGGTTTCATAAAAAGTAAACGAAAAAATAGTTTGTTCAAACAGTATATGACATATGGTGGAAACCATTTGGTAACTGCACAAGGAATAGCCAACGCGTTTGCATGTTATTTTCAAACTGTTTATGCACCCCAGCCTTCTTTATATACAGCCTCTCAGTCAGTATCAATGATTACTGCTCACAGTTTACAGATGGGTCCAATGCGCAAAGATGAGCACAAATATGCAGTAACAAAACTTAAGCCATCTAAATCGGTGGGATTTGCTAACATACCTCCTTACATTATTAAAGGATGTGCAGAAGTGCTAATGGTTCCACTATGTGCTATATAGAATTTAATTTTAAAGACACAAGAATTTCCTGACATTAAGAAAACAAGTAAAATAACTCCGATCCTTAAATCTGGTGATAGTTCGAAAATAGAGAACTACAGAGATATCTGAATAATATGTGCTCCAGCGAAGCTCTTTGAACAAATACTCTATGTTAGAATATTTAATCATATAAAACCATAGGTATCAGAATTTCAGCATGGGTTTTATCCCAAGCGTTCTACTACGACTAATGTTATGAACTTTACTCAGGATATTTCTGATTCAATGAATGAAGGGCTTCCTATCGATGCAGTTTATACTGATTTTGCAAAACCTTTTGATAAAATTGATCATGGCCTACTTTTGAGTAAATTATCATTATTTGATTTATCTTCCGAGTTTCTGAAATTAATTTCTTCATATCTGTCAGACAGAAAACAGTTTTATCTTACGCACAAAATACTTCATTCCAGTTCAAAGTTAATTCTGGAGTCCCTCAGGGCTCAAACAGTGGGTCCATTGTTCTTTTCATTATTTTGAAATTACTTACCGAAAGTAACAAAATATTCAAAATGCTTACTCTTTGCTGACGACCTAAAGATTTATAAGCAAATTATCGGGTATGATGATGCTATGGAATTGCAAGCCGGTCTGAACAACTCTTACAAATGGTGTGATGCAAACAGGCTTTTTTCAATACTAAGAAGTGTTTTGTGATCACATTTTCTCGTAATAAGAATGTGACTGTGCATAACTACAGTATAAATGGTGAGATATTGCAGAGGTGTTATTTAGTAAACGATCTGGGTGTTGTGCTTGATTCAAAACTTTCATTCAACAGTCATATTCATAAAATTAGAAATGAATGATTTAAACAATTAGGGCTTATTATTAGAAATACTCGGGACCTTAGGTGTGAATATACTTATAAAATATTATTCAGTCATCTTGTTAGAAGTAAACTTGAATATGCATGTGAAGTGTGGGATCCTCAGTACATGTGTACAATTACCGAAATAGAAAAATACAAAACAAATTTTTGCGATATTTATATTTCAAAAAATATAACCGATCATCATCATTCAAAGAGTTTCTTATAGAACTCTATTAAATGAATTTGGCTTAATGCAGCTCAGTACACGTAGAATATTAGGTCAACAGATATTTCTTAACAAGGCAGTTAATGGAACATTAGATAACCAACAGTTTCTTAAAATAATCAACTTCAAAACCAATAGGGTAACTCTGCGTTTGAGACAAACATTTTACTGCCCCTTCTCAAGCACCTAACATCATAAAAATTCATCTGTTGTAAAAATGTGTGAGGTATATAACAGAATATCTTCAGACATCAGAGAAATAGATTTTGCTTTATCACTTCCTTTATTTTCAAAAAATGTTAAAACAATATTTACATTACAATGAGTAATTTATTGGAGGGAATTAATTCAGCACTGAAATATGACGTATGTAATGCCGCTATTACTTTTCCAATGTATATGTGTTTGTGTATTTACTATTCTTATGAATATTTTTCTTGTTTTCTGCTAATTTCTTTTCTCTCCTTTAACTTTGATATTTTATATTGTTGTAATTTTTATTGAAAATGTGTTTAAATTATTCTTAATTTTGTCATGGCAATCTTGTTTTTTAATTGTTATGTATTCTTTTGTGCATATACGTACCATTTATATATTGAATGTATTTTGTACCATCCATTGTAATTGGGGATATACCCTATTATGGATGTATTAATAAATAAATAAATAAATAAATAAATAAATAAATAAATAAATGATGCTTATTGTCTAAAGAGGTCCAAAGTCCAAATCACCGGCCCATCATAATAGTACTAATCACTGGAAAATCAGAACCTATAGTGGTAATAATCAGAGGTAACGTAGACTCATGGTGTTCCTCGCACGGTGGTACTAATTACAGGTAATGCAGACCCATGGTATATCACACAATGGCACCACTCACAGGTAATAGTGACTCATGGTGTGCCTCAAATGAGAGTACTACTCACAGGCAACGTAGACCCATGGTGTTCCTTACGTAGTGGTACTAATCACAGGCACAGAAGACCCTGTATCACTTATTATGGTACCACCCTCATGCAACACAGAGCCACGGTGTTCAATGCATAATGGTACTACTTTCCGGAACGCAGTCCCATGGTGTTTCTCATACAGTGATACTACCTATGGGTAAAGCGGAACACAGTGAAAACAGTCCTCGGCACCTCTTTCAGCTAGATACTAGTCTGTGCAGCCGAGCGCCTGCTCCTCCACCACGGTGGGATGCACATTATGGTACTAATCATATGCAACAACCAGACCCGTGGAGGTACGCACATAGCGACACCACTGCTCGTAGGTAACACAGACCCATGGTGTTCCCCATACAGTGGTACTAATCGCAAGTATCGTCGACCCATGATGTTCCCCTCGTAATGGTACTAATAACGAGTAGTATCATGGTCCTAGGTCCATCATCCCTTGGTCGGGTCATTTTGTCGCCTCTTACGACAGGTAGGGGATACTGTAAATTCCATACTTGAAATCAACATTCAACGCAATTAAGGTAACTCAGGGAGATCCTGACATGAGGGAGAACTCGACACTTTTAAGCTTAGCGCATCTGGTAACCGCAGTATTGCACAGGTCAAACTTGCAACTACATTTACTGGAGCCGTATGGTTTTGTGCTCATGGTCATCCTGTTAGCTGAAGATTCTCACTATAAATACAAGGCATATGAATAATCGAAGGTGAGTAAGTAAGTGATATATGATTTAAAAGTAACTTGCTATAATATGATGAGTAGGTTGTGTAACGGAAAAGGCAGATATGCGATACTTTTATGATGATGTTTTAGGTTAGGCGCACAAAGCAAGTTTCGGAGAAGTGGTCATGTCATTTCCAAATCGCCAAACCTTCAGCTTGGTAAGTGTTACGACCTCTTTCCTGCCAATGAAACTCGGGGAGATATAGACACGACAAGCTGGGAGATCTCGATACTGTCGATCTCCCTGAATCTCTAAACCAGAATACATTTTTGGGGACAGGGTTTAATGGTGCTTTAATGCTACAGTTTAGTAGGAGTAATAAATGATGACAATGTAGTGTACTAGGATATTTATAATATTTTTGTAATGCGATATTTTTACAATAATGTTTGTATTGTTAAGTTAAACTCGAATTACGAAGTTTAGAGACTGATGATCAAGTTTTTTGCTTAGCGTGTCGAGATATCCCTAAATTACTATATACGTAAGTTGCTATCTCAGGTGAAAAGTGGACAAAATAGTGCATCTCTGTAGGAGAACTAACTTACGATAGGTATATAAAAGCTATACTTGAGGGAAATACAAAAAGAACGTGTCGTAGTAGTGTGCATATACTGTATTTATAGATTCAAAAACAAATCTCTTAGCACAAACGTTATGCAGGCTACGGTATAGTTCAGGGTCAGCCAACTGCGTGTACGTGTGATGTCAGGTAACACGTCACACACTCTGCTCGGGCAGCGAAACTAAGTACTTAGTGCTGTAACTGAGAAGTGATGGCTACAGGGGCGAGGGGGAACACAACGTCATTCGTAGGGGGAGGCCCAAGGGCTGCAGGTACAATGCGGTATGTGTAGTACATATTTCTCTCTACATATTTTATTGTAACGGTAACTTTGTTATGAAGTAGCATAAGAGTTAAACTTTATTTCTACATATACAGACTAAACATTTAGCTGTAGCATTCCTATCCTTTTCAACAAATAAATACAGATCTTCCCCTAAAGATAAAAAGATCGGAGGGGTAGGTAGCTTGTCGCACCGTGATGTGCCCGCCTCATCCATACGTACTGTACCACTACCACCAGCACCACGTACGGCACTGCACGTGTTTACAACAAAGCGAGGCTGTCTCTTCGTCTCACTCTACGATAGCGGCTCCCCACCTTCTGCGCTCGTACGTCACATGGGCTCTCCGACATCACACGGGCCCTCTTACACCACACGCCAGCCAGTTGGCTGACCCTGGTATAGTTACTACTCTCGTCAGTAAGTTTACTGCTTAAAATTCCGGAGATGATGCTCTAAACGAAAAAGTATTGGAAATGCTCTCATTTAGTGTACATAGATTGCATGTAACTGGAAAAGTTGCAATTAAGCCACCACTGTCCCGCAACTTAATTCTTTTAAATACCTAGTCACCTAATTTATTACTATCGGTGTGCAGCACCTCTAAAATATACGTAGAGAATGTTGAAAAACCGTAGCAATATTTGATTTCAATAATGGTTCTGGAAAGCTTTCAAATCACAGCCAGGGGGTGAAGCCCATTCGCCAACGCAGTAAACAAAGAGTAGCACGTATGTTCTAATTGCTACCTTGCTAGTATAATTGAATATTGCTGAGGATTAAACAAATGGGTGGTTTGGGGGAGTGAGCAGAAACGTCCTTACTGTGTATATGTGACCGCTTTTGATTGGTGGTGAAATTTCTGCGACATTGTTGATTAAGCAGATGACAAATGGATGAATTTCCACTATATCGTTATATATGTATAATTCTGATTCATCATCCCTCACTCTCTCTCTCTCTCTTTAGCCCCCTCACCCCTTCCCTCCCATTCCCCACCATTCTATTGGTCCACTAATGGAATTACTACGATCGCACTATTTCAATTTGACGATGAAGTATTGGATGCAACTTTATGATGGCATTGCATGAAACTAAAATGTTTGCGATTTATGGGACAATGTTATATAAAATTGGCTGGGACTATCTTTCTCCTTTTTTCCTCCATTTGGTCAGTAGAATTAAAACGTACACCATCTAGTATCACCAATAATCTGCCCTATGTTATTGCAAAAATGCTCCTTAGTGAAGATTTTGGCCGATTTAATTGACAGATATTTTATCTTCAAATGATATTTTAAAAAGTGACAAGCATTACAGAATTCATGAGCTCTTCGGTCGTTAAATGACGACTGCCATTTTTGGCCACAAGTGATGGCGCTTTTCTAAGTCAGAGCAGCTAACATATCGCTAAAGATAGCTGCTTGGTTGTCTTCGTAAGACAGTGTAAAGTGATGAAAATTATTATGCATAAACCCCCGAACCACCTGCAATGAAATCCGCAAAGCCAACGAACACCGTGTGCCTCGGAATGAATCGCTAGGTGGAATCATAAATGAACAGTGTTTGCAGTGGTGTTTCTTAGACAAATACTAATACAGGTTACTTGAACGAATCATATGCACGAAATTTCACTATAATTTTTGTCCCAAATGGACAATTTTGCTTTTACTCAAATAATGTGTAAAATCTGCGGTAAATTAAGAAATATTACGAAATATTTTACTTGTAGAGAATAATATGGATACATACTTTACAACCTTACAACTGTGTTTTCTGCTACGTCGCAGCTCTTCCGTGTGCGTGTTGTTTGTCTAATACTTTCATCTTTGCTCACTGAAGTTGTTTGAATTAATTAGGTGACGTTTTCTGCATGTTACTCATTCGTTTTATACCCTAACTCATTCATTAAGTGATATATTTATTGGTCCAGGGATCATGCTATTTTCCTTTCAACAAAAAAGTAATATATTTATTGATCCAGGGATCGTGCTATTTTGCGGTTTGAACTGCCCGCGCTGGTCATATGGACAAAGATAATAAGAATTCACAAACAGAGCACTCACATTCGCCGGTGCTAGCCTTGGACCTCAAGACAGAAACAAAAGACGGCACGAGCAGCGGAATGCAGCAAGGGAGTACTGTCTGCAGCCTGTAAGTACGCAGAGATATTTCTCTAGTAACGACCGTATTTCTTAATTTACCGCAGATTTTACACTTTATTTGAGTAAAAGCAATCATTATCTTCCGTTTGGCACAAAAACTACAATAAAATTTTGCGGATACGATTCGTTCACGTAACCCCGATTACATGTACTTTCTACTACAGTCAGCAAATAATAAATTAATACGGTCGAAACCGTTTAAAGCGACTTCGAAGGAATCACCAATTAACAGCCAATTTAGGCGATAATCGCACAAACCGGTTATAGCGACTTCGAAGGAATCACCAATTAACAGCCATTATAGGCGATAATCGCAAAAACCGTTTATAGCGACTTCGAAGGAACCGCCAATTAACAGCCATTATAGGCGATAATCGCACAAACCGGTTATAGCGACTTCGAAGGAATCACCAATTAACAGCCATTATAGGCGATAATCGCAAAAACCGTTTATAGCGACTTCGAAGGAACCGCCAATTAACAGCCATTATAGGCGATAATCGCAAAAACCGTTTATAGCGACTTCGAAGGAACCGCCAATTAACAGCCATTATAGGCGATACTAACACAAACCAGTTTTGTTGTTATTGTTGTTGCTAAAAATGTCATATCAGTAAGTTTTAGCCTGCATACATGTATTGTTAATTAACATGAGTCAAAACTTAAAAATAAAACATTAGTGAAATAAGTACTGTATTTGCAATACAGTATTTGTCGTATGGGACTTAGAGGGATTTTTCTTGTGTTGTTTACACAGTACGTGCAGAAATAATATGTCAGCAAAATATGAAATACGTGCGGAAAGAAGTAGCAACAATGTAAATCTATCAACAATGTCTTGGTTAATAAAAGAGGTGTTCTCTCTGTCCTTACAAATTGTGAAATCGTTCAGTGTGATACAGCCAATTCCTTCGCCACGCTGACGTTTCCTTTCTCCACTTTGTACTAGCCATAGTATTTGTGACTTTTTTTTAAATATCAAACACGTTCCCTTTCTTTTGAGACATGTTCACACCGATGCTTGCCTTCACTATTTAACACAGAGACTGATTTGAAGTCTACAGTACAAACTATTGAAAATAAGAGACTGAAAATAAGATTTTTATTGTTGTTAGCAATCCTCAAAGGTGTAACAAATAAAAAACAACATTGGACATTATAGTGGATGTATTTTTCTAAAAATGTGATTAAAACGCGCCGTTTTATACGATATGTCGTAACAAGCGTCTTTTTTTAATACAGTGTTTATGTACGATTTAGACAGGTTCGTTAAATTCCGTCGTTATATCAAATATGTCGGTAAAAGTGATGTATATGTAAACTGTTCCGACTGTAGATTTTGTATTTGAATTCATTTCTTCTACATTTATAATTAAGTCACTAAAATCAGAATTTATTTCAGTTAAAGCTATCTCCAGCTGCGTCACTGATGTTCGTGACTCTAAAGTAATCTGCACTGAGTTAGCAGTGCGGTTAGCTGTGATCTTACATTCTGGAGATAATGAGTTCGAATCCCACCGTCGGCAACCCTGAAGATGATTTTCCGTGGTTTCACATTTTTACACCAGTCAAATGCAGGGCCTATACTTTAATTAAGACCGCGACCGCTCCCTTTCCTATCCTAGCCCATTTTTTCATCCTTGGGTCACCGAAAATATTCCATGTGTCAGTGCGACGTTAAACCACTATAGCAAGAAAAGGAAATGAAACTGTACGTTTTTTGATATGGCATAGTTCATTTGTGAAAACAATTCCTCACAAAGTTAATCTTAAATTTCATATGCTTAATCACTAGAGCCCGGATTTTTATGCATTAATAGGTTAGAATGCAAACTTACTGAAGCGAGTAACAAGTATATTCTACCTACACAACGACTGTGCTATGGGGATTGCATAAACATTAGGGGTACGGCCACCAGAATCCCTTAATTAAGGCCACGGCCGCTTCCTTCCCACTCCTAGCCCTTTCCTGTCCCATCGTCGCCGTAAGACCTATCTGTGTCGGTGCTACGTAAAGCAACTAGCAAAAAAAAAATGATGCGTGGTCAGCGCAAGGGAACCTTTTGGCCGTTATTCATGGCGTTCTAGAACTGGGCTACTATCTCACCATCGAAAAGCACCTCAATTCTTCTCAAGTTGGCAGAGTGAATCTGGAACCAACCCTCAGATTCAGATATAAACATTTTACATGATCAGGAATCGAACTCTGAGCCTTCAGGTAACAAGCAGGCCCGCTATCCGTAGACTGCACGGCCGCTGCTTGATCGATTAATGCCTTTGTAAATTCCTGTGCTGGAGATCCATTCCCACGTTTTAAACACGAAAAGTGAAGGACATTGTCTCCTTTGGAAACACAGAAAAGCTGCTCTTCCAATCAAGGTGCTGATTTTGTTTTTCAAGTAGCATTACGTCGCACTGACACAGATAGATCTTATGGCAAGGATGGGATAGGAAACGAAATGACCGTGATCTTGTATGTATGTATGTATGTATGTATGTATGTATGTATGTATGTATGTATGTATGCATGCATGTATGTATGTATGTATGTATGTATGTATGTATGTATGTATGTATGTATGTATGTTGGGTATTCAGCCCGAAGGCTGGTTTGATCCTACACAGCTCCACCAAGAGCTGTCATAGATAGCCTAGGCATCACTAAAGAGGCGTACTAGGGAAATGAGTGAGGTAGTTTCCCGTTGCTTTCCTCACCGCGACCTTAATTAATGCAAATCCCCAGCATTTGACCGGTGTGAAAATGGGAAACCGCGGAAAACCATCTTCAGGGCTACAGACAGTGGAGTTCGACCCACTATCTCCCGAACTCAAGCTCACAGCTACGTGCCTCTAATCGCACGGCGAACTCGCTCAGTTGGCGCTGATTTCATTGGCTTTCAGTGTTCCTGATGACTTTCCAATTAGAACTGCGCTGCTGTTCGCCTCAGCCTCTTTCTCAGATTTACGATATGAAAGAGTGACGGACGAATAAACCCTGACCTTCCGTAATGCCGTCTCCTGTAGCTCCCGCGAAAGAACTACATGTAGTTCGTGAATCAGTGTTTGCCAATATATAACTTAGAACTAGCATAAAATATTCATGGCAGAGAATGGAACTGAAGCAGAAACCTCTTAGTGGTACACTTGCTCCCAGATCTGGGACGCAGTCGAAGTCACTGAATATAGTGTTCATTATAGAGAGCAGAAAGACAGCTTTACTGACTTTTTACAACAGCATTAAATGATAAAGAAGGGAAATAATGAACACAGAACACAGTGAAGAGGGTACCTTCTATTCCACAGCATCACTCACTCAGTGGAGAAGGTACCTATGCTGAATAACCTGATATCTGTTCTCCACCAAACCTCACGAATGTTTTTAATTGTAGAATGAACAATAAGCTATATTTCACATGACAGAGATCTAGATATAAAATAAGAGTTTTGTCTGTGCTTTGTTCAGAATTTAGAAAGAATGGTATATCCGTATCGTTCGTGTCTGCAATGACAAAGAAATGCACTCTTTAACTTTCCGTCATGTCTGTGTCTGTTGTACGGGAATCACGAGAAAATGGCTAAGATATTTCAATAAAAATCGGTAAGTAAAATCGGGGAATGATGCACTACAATCTAGGCTATAAATAATTTTACCCACTCTGAGTGAAATGGCAGTTTAAGACAAGGCCTCGAAAGGAACTCTCAAATAGTTTGTTAATGGTCCTATCCATAAATACTACATAACTAGAGTTATATAGAATTACATTCCCGATCAGTTATGTCATATATTTTTACCGTATCGTACATATCAACGCCAAACCACAAGAAAATGGGTGAGCAGAATTTATTGAAAATCGATACGTTAAGTCTTGGAATAAGGTACTACAGCCTAGGCTATAAATAGTTTTCATTTACTCTGGGTGAAATGGTATTTTAGGGGAAGGTTCCTAATTCTTTTAATGCCTATGTTATTGGTCCTGTCGAAAAGTATTATATAACAAAACTTATAGAGAATACAATTTGCGATCATTTATGTTTGACACAGTTTTACCGTATCGCGTATGACAATAGAATAATGAATAAGGAAAACATATTGCATATTGATGGGTAGTAGAAGAAATAAAGTATGAAAGAAACGGTAAACGGAAATTTTCGGGAGCCAAATATTAGCTGCCAATAGCAAAAAAAATAGTTGCCGCGGCGACCTGGCGCCCGGTATTTCTGCATCCCTGATCTATACTTCTACCATTATTTATTTCAGATCTAGGTATTTGTTTTACATATTTCGAACAATTTATCGCGTATCATTCAAAAGGCCTAGAAATATATTTACATTTTTTTAATAAAATTGCAATTGCAGCGATTTTAATGTGATAGCATATGGCAGCAAACTACTTAAATTTTATAAGTTTAAATAGTCAATTGGAAGCTGAAGGAGTTCTCTTTCCTCTTTCGCTATTAAACTGTTTGCATTGACGTACGTCTTCGACGTTCCAAGTATAAGGCTTGCATCCCAGTTTTCAGTTGTATGGGCAAGAATCGGAAATTTCTACAAAGTGGACTTAAATTATCTTCCAAACATTTCTGAAACAATGTTTTCTTCCACTAATATCCTGAGTGGTAAACAATAACGCTGGAGACATCTTAAGATTCCTCGTTGAACTGATAGTAACTTCCACAAGGAATGATGAACAGCACGAAGTAGACTATCGTCACTTAAAATGGTAACGACCTGGCATTCCGTGGCTAAATTAACCTCACGAAAAATTCACAGCCTGTTTCCGGTTTCAACCGGGTCAGGAATGGAATGAATGAAGCTCCGATCTAGCGGCTGAGGATAGGAACTGTGTTGACTGCCGAATTCTATCGCACTTCTCCGGGGCAATGATTAAAGACTGACAGATGAAATTAAATGCTATTGGATAGTGTTTCTGGAATGAAGGGTGAGAGGGAAGACCGGAGTACCTGGAGAAAAACCTGTCCCACCTCCGCTTTGTCGAGCAGACAGCTCACATGGAGTGACCGGGATTTGAACCACAGAACCCAGCAGTGAGAAGCCGGCTCGCTGCCGCCTGCGCCACTAAGGCTCTGCGAAGATAACCTCATAGAAGAGTTTAAAATGTAGCGTAGTTCAGTGACCACAGTGACAGATCTTCTTCACAAGATACAATCTTTTTTTTAAATTTATTTTTTGTATGTGGGGTTTGTGGAGGACGCTACAAACTGACAAGCAAATTGCAACATAACATTATAATCAGTATTATAAAGAATTCAGTAGCTATATTGAAATATCATTTAAAGCCTCTACACACGATCCAATCTGCTGGACCTTCTTTGCGGTAACCCTACATCTATATTTTTATTTCTACATCCATTCGTAGAAAGTTTCAAAAATCGAATGGTTCTAGTTCTCTAATAATATTTGTATAACTAAATTCTTTTCTCTGGAACAACCACTGTTTAGCCCAATATTATCTCTCTTTCGTATCGACTTCAGTGTCAACAAAATCAGGGCAATTCCTATTTTTTTGAAACTTAGAAAATGAAGGAAACTTGATCACTCGTGTTTTCAGAGCAGAGCGAGCCAGCCTACTGCAGATAGGGTCTAGGCGCCCAGAAGATTGTGTCGTGTGGAGAACAGCACCCGATTTACCGCGACAACTATCGAGCAGATCGGGCCCAGCAGATTGTGTCGTGTGGAGTGCAGTACCCGATTTACCGCGCCAACTATCGAGCAGATCGGGCCTAGTAGATTGTGTCGTGTGGAGAGCAGCACCCGATTTACCGCGCCAACTACCCAGCAGATTGTGCCGTGTGAAGAGCAACACCCGGTTTACAACGCCAACTACCCAGCAGATCGGGCCCAGCGGATTGTGTCGTGTGGAGAACAGCACCCGATTTACCGCGCCAACTATCCAGCAGATCGGGCCCAGCAGATTGTGTCGTGTGGAGAGCAACACCCGATTTACCGCGCAAACTATCGTGCAGATCGGGCCCAGCGGATTGTGTCGTGTGGAGAGCAGCACCCGATTTACCGCGCTAACTACCCAGCAGATTGTGTCGTGTGGACAGCAGTACCCGATTTACCGCGCTAACTACCCAGCAGATCGGGCCTAGCAGATGTATGTCGTGTGTAGAGGCCTTAAAGAGCATTCAAACAAACAAAACGTACTGTAATAGGATGGTTGAAAATATAACATTACTAGTCCCTAATTAATGTAATTTAGAATATTGCATATTATAGTATTGAAAGGTGGACCATTACTACATTAATTTAATAATTACATTGTAATTACAATTCAGTACGGATCAGAACCATGAAGTTTATAACCTATGATCCTGATAGTAAGCCATAAGTGTACCCAGTTTGGTTCAAATCGCACCAGTATTCCTGAAAACTACGGATTCGGCACTATTATTGACCGTTTTAATTTATATTTGTATTTCAGTCCTTCTCCTAAAGTTTCTAGGGGTGTCTTGTCCTCACAGCATTTTCACACATAGTAAGTAATATCTCCACCAAATTTAGTTGACAGCTATGCAGCAAAATACACACATACATCTAAAATATCTGTAATTTTGGTCATTTGATTTTTTTACCCTTTCTCACCCCTTATGCCAAGGGGACTGATCTTGGACTTAAAAAATCCGAAGTGTCACTATTTATCTCATCGACCCCCGAAAACTATGAAATTGACACTATTTTCGATTATTTTTATATCTCACTCCCTCGCCTCCACCCCAAAGGGTGATGAACTTGGTCGCTGAAATCACTCCAGTGGTTCAGGAGGAGATGTAACACATACTTACCCACACAATGACATTTATATATATATATATAGGCCTATAGTTGGTGATTACATAGACTCGCCTTTCCTCGTTGGGAACCCCCAGTTTCTCTTCCACTGTTGATATTATATTTTTCAACAGTTTCTTAAACATTGTACATATATAATACACAGATACATTCTTCAAACTGGGCAGATCTATCAAAATTGGTCCTATGGCATGAAAGTACATCTCGATCACGGCGTATTGGATTGCTATTTCCAAATAACAGGCATAAGAACGAACCTCCATGGCGACGTGTACCCATTCTCCTATATAAGCCTACAGTATTCATTACTGGACTATCATGATATAGCGTAAGCTGCTGTCGCCTAGTGACAATCTGTCCATCAAGTCGATCCAATCTTGGTGCGGCTTTGCAGTTTAATAAAATTACATAAAATTACTCATAATAATAAAACTACCCATCCGATTTCGTTCAAACCACTTCATAATCCCAGATGTAATAAGGACAATTTTTGAAAATTTCAGCTAAATCGGTCCGGTAGATTTTGAGTCTATTAATCTCAAATATAGAAGCCTCTGTGGCTCAGAAGGCAGCGCGTCGGCCTCTCACCGCTGGATACCGTGGTTAAAATCCCGGTGACTCCATGTGAGATTTGTGCTGGACAAAGCGGAGGCTGGACAGGTTTTTCTCCAGGTACTCCGGTTTTCCCGGTCATCTTTCATTCCAGCAACACTCTCATTTCATAGCATTTACCACTCATTAATAAATCATCTTGGGAGTGGCGACCCCATTGTAATAACAGCCTATATATGTTTCATTCATTACATCCCTGACCCGGTCAATGACTGGAAAACAGGTTGTAGGTTTTCATTTTCAATCTCAAATATACCAACATCCAATTTATATACTGTATATACAGATTGTCAATCGGTATCTCAATGGTGTCAGTGATAGCATTCTAATAATGGGTACATTCTTGACCTGACAATCGATAAAGTTGAAAATAACGACAAAGAAAACTGTATTCTTTTCTTGAAGGTGAAATATCGTGGAAGTTACGGCGATAAAGACATCGTCGTTCATGGCCTTCCGTTCGGTGCGAGGGTAAATGATTTCCCGATTGATGGGAAATGTATTGTTTAGTTTAGCAATAAATAAGAAAACCCTTCGCCTTTTGGTACAAAACATTGCCCCTCACACCGTAGCGATTATACAACTGCTTATTTATACAACAAATCAACAAATATTAGAATTTAGTAACCTCTGCCTATGGTATCTTGGAAGAAAACAAACATGAACATTCTACAGCAAAGAAAGTTTTATATTATTATTATTATTATTATTATTATTATTCGTATCGACCTGCTAAGGACCATGTCATTGCAGCTGTCTCCTCTGGGTTCCTTTATTAATTGCCCGTGTTGTTCTTTCCTTCCCTCCAACCACGTCTCTCCCGTCTTCACTTTTGGCCCTTCTTGAAAATCCTGGTGGTCTTTTAGTATCCTCCTTATTGGGATGCGTTCTTGTATATCTTCATAAGGGATCCTGATCTCCTTCAATCAAGTTGGCTGGGTCTCCTTATGTCTAAAGCAGGTAAAGATCTGGTTCGATAATCGTTTCGGTGTCATTATTAGCAAGTGGCCATAACATGCAATATTCTCCTTCCTCGCATGACATCAGAGATCTCCTGGACACGAGTACACAGCCCATGGTTATGCCAACGTCTATATTCATCTGCCTTTAATTGGGCCAAGAATTCTTCTTAAGGTCTTTCTTTCTTTCTTTCTTTCTTTCTTTCTTTCTTTAATTTCCAATATTTCTATCAGGCCTTTCATAGCGATGCATTCCACTGTATACAAAGCTCTCATATTATTATTATTATTATTATTATTATTATTATTATTATTATTATTATTATCATCACAATCATTTGATACTGCTGTTCCAAGCTCAGCTGTTACTACTGAGTGATTTGGCTTTGCGGTATAGATTAATGGATTGTGTGGCTGTAACTTTCCATTTGAGAGATGCACCTCCGTTGATAGCCATGAACATGGTTTTCCGTACGTTCCTATTTTCTCACAGCAAAGTACCTTAATTAGGGTCATGACCTGTTTCTTTTTTCTTTTTTTTTTGCTAGGGGCTTTACGTCGCACCGACACAGATAGGTCTTATGGCGACGATGGGATAGGAAAGGCCTAGGAGTTGGAAGGAAGCGGCCGTGGCCTTAATTAAGGTACAGCCCCAGCATTTGCCTGGTGTGAAAATGGGAAACCACGGAAAACCATCTTCAGGGCTGCCGATAGTGGGATTCGAACCTACTATCTCCCGGATGCAAGCTCACAGCCGCGCGCCTCTAAGCGCACGGCCATGACCTGTTTCTACCCGAAACCTAGGTCTTCCCCATCTCACTGTCTCAGTTGTTACATGTAATGTCAGTGGCAAATTAACAGAACGAATTTCACAGAGAATAATTTCTTTAAATGAATATAAAAATTCCTTAGAAAATACAAATCGTTAGTTTTGCGACCGTTAAATATGCACGAAAAATTTGGAAATATTTTGTGCTTTTTTCAACAATTTTTCACAAGAGATAATCTCATTACACTTATAAAACTTGTTAGCGATATATTGCCAATGGTCGCACCAGCGAAAAAGGACTAGCTGCCGATAATTAGTCGATGGAATAAGCCAGAAACAAATTTTAAAATGGTTTTCATAATCAAATTATCTCATTTATTTCATTTTCTGTGAAAAATGTAGTTTCTTTTTACATTTTAGAAAGAAACATAGCGTAATATTAATTACAATGTATATTTATATATTTTGCAAGGAAAACTTCGAAATATACCGCGGTCTTTTTCCCCTGGCCGCCTAAGATGGTCATTTTTGAGGCACTCTTCTTAAACTGACTCGGTCCTAAAAGACCTAATATTTTGAAATATTTATAATCATTCTGGCCGAGGCGGTAAAGGCGTGCTCGGTTCACCCGGAACGAGGTGGGTTCGAATCCCCATCAGGAAGTCGTAAAATTTAAGAAACGAGATTTACACTTCCGGAGGTGCATATGGCCCTGAGGTTCACTCACACCAAAAATGAGTACCAGGTTAATTCCTGGGGGCAAAGGCGGCCGTGCGTAGAGCTAACCACTCTATCTCATCACGTGCCGCGGTTAACAATGGTGGAAGCCTTTACCTTCTACTCCTCCAAGGGCCTTCATGGCCTGTATGGAGGTGACTGTCTTTGACTTAGTCTTTGTTTTATAAAATCATTATCAATGTCATAGACTACATAGAAATAGATGAGAGGCCGGGCGAGATGGCCGTGCGGTTAGGAGCACACAGCTGTGAGCTTGCATCCGGGAGATAGTGGGTTCGAGTCCTACTGTCGGCAGACCTGAAGATTGCTTTCCGTGTTTTTCCATTTTCACAACCAGGCGAACGCTGGGGCTGTACTTTAATTAACGCCACGGCCACTTCCTTCCCACTCCTAGGCATCTCCTACCCCATCGTCGCCGTAAGACCTATCTGTGTCGGTGTGACGTAAGGCAAAATTGTAAAACAAAAAGAAGAAAGAAAGAAAGAAAGAAATAGTAGAGTGAGCTTTGTTAGCGTTACAGACCTTCAAACGTTATGACTCTTCGGTTCCCAGACGCGGAAGCTGAATAGGTTGAACTGACACAGTCATGCATACACATAGAGTGCCATGTGATTAGAAGTTTTTTTTTTTTCAAGAGAAGGGGAGCACATCCAATAAACCTTAATATTGTTCTGTGCAGATAAAAGGTAATCTATCAAACAGTCCTTGATGATGTGACTACAGTCCCTTGTGAATGTCGTTCATCCTTTGCCTATGTTCGAGAGTTTAATTTCACGGTGCTAAAAATATTTTCTTTAATACCTAGCCTGAGGCTGCATGTTCCAGATCAAATAAATAATATTGCATCAAAGCTCGGCCATGTGTCATCCACACGTCTCTCTCAAAGCACACGAATGGAACAAAGAGGTGAACTATCAGGGATTGTAATGAAAAAGACAGGAGAACATTGTAATGTAAAAAGGGAGGGACAGACGGAAGAGGAGAATCTAATTCAGAGACAATACACATACCCTGCTGCTAAAAAGATCTCCATTGATTAATTGGCGGATAGATGTTTACAATGAATCCCAATTTTGTTTAGGGACATTCTGGTAAATTGATTGCATTGTCCATAAAGGGGTACAAATTCTAGCAGAACATAGTACATAGAGAGTTTATACTGACAGAAATGTCATTGTTCAGGAGATAATACCTTCTACATACATACATACTCTTCATTACAAACTGTTACGCCTTTCAACGATCAATTAGTTACAGACTTCAGTCTTCAGGGATTCTGATTGACACATGGCCTGCTAATTACACTATAATAATAATAATAATAATAATAATAATAATAATAATAATAATAATAATATGTGGTGATTATTGCATGCCGTATGATGTAACTGCTCTGATGCGCATGGCATGCATGACCAAGCTCAGCTCTCCTAAGGACCTATAACTACGTTTCCTGATGCAGAAGTGAGTTTTATATGTGTGATAGTATTGTCTGCGTTACGTATGTTATCAGTGACAAGATTTCTGTTTCTTTCTTCTGATCGTGTTGAGTTTTGATGGACAACCATTTTGTTTAACCTTCCCTTATCATTGATAATACACACGGAAGATAATGATTCCAAGCAAGCTGTGAACATTTCCAAAGCCGCGCTCCTAAAAGAAGAGAATTACATAACAAAACTGCATTAACTAGTTCGCATAAACTCGTACTAATGAATGAATAGCTGCGTCACAATCTTCTCCTGCACAATCAATGACACATCAGTTTATTTTACCTTTATCACACAGTCAGTGATGTGTCAGAATAACAAAAAAAAACGCCGTGGCATATTTAAGACCGTGGGAGTATATAACAGAACTTCATGGGTTAAAAATGGAGGCGAAGTTACCCCTGCCTTATTTTACATAATTATGCTTAGACACTTTTTTCCTAAGTCGTGTACATCACAAATGCAGTGCTGTTATCATTCTCATAAGCAACTTTGATAATCATTAAGAGATGACCACAAACCTAGTTGTAGGTATAAAGGACAACACCCAAAGTCTCACGGCTTTGGTGAATAAAGAATTGAAGAAGCAGACGCTGCCGGAGGAACGTCCGTGTACGTTTAGAATTGGTGGCAGTTTACAAATCACCAGTGGCAAGTTGTTGATACAGCAGACACCTATCGGATCACCCGAAAAAGCTACACCTGCCAATGCTGATACCCTATAACAACTTGTCGACACCACCGAAAGTGCTTTTCTGCAACTGCCAAGGCTGGCCGCAGTAGAACGCTTGAGATGGACTCGAGGAATGAATACTGACGTCATGCATTTCTACTTCAAAGCAACGGACATGGAAAGAAACACGACTGGATACCGAACTACTCTCCATCAGCTGTTTACCAATAAATACCCATACTCGAATATAACCGAACGAGTAAGTGATCAGCGTAGAACTATAATACGAAATAGCCTTATAACGGACTTTGAAATACAACAAATCAAACAAGAAGTCCTCAAAGAACTCCAACCAATACTGGGGAACTTCAATGAAAATCATCAAACAATTGATATAAACACGACAAAAAATCACGGAATAACAGATAATCAATCCCCCGCATTTAGAAACAGAAACTAACAAAAACATCAGCGGATCGCGGGAAAATAATAGTCATTATACAGGCAGCATTTATCAAATACCAAGGAGCGTGATCCCAATTCAAGGACCTTTATCCCAAAGCTGAGATCAAATCACAGTACTAAACAGATTATTGAAGATGTTAACCAATGTCTGCCATCCTTTCTTGATAAATTAGAAAACATTACAGACTTTTATCTACTCATATACTGCGCGGCTGTTATTGTGTTAACACTCCACAATCAGATTCCCAATGACCAAAACTTTAACCCCAGTAGGAAAATAATTCCTCAGTGGTAAAGACGAATAAATAATAAAATAAAGGGTTAGCGTGAAGTACTAGCCCTGCTCACACAGTATGCTTCTGGGAATAAAACTAGAAAAATCACTTAAAAAATCTTGACAAAGTTACCAAACATTACAAACAAACGAGACCAAGAAATACAGGTAACTATAGATGACTACAAGCAAAAACTGGCTGTTCAGACGGCAAAATTGAAGAGAGATAAGGAAAGCTATCAAAGAAGGACGCAGAACTCTCTCTTCAGGGGCTAATTAAAAGGCATTCTACATAAGTCTTGATAAACAGGTTGAATTAGCAACTTCCCAAGTACCAAATGAAGAAGGAATAAGCGAAAGTTTGGAGTAATATGTGGTCCAAACATGTACAACATAGAGAAGGTGCAGAGTGGATCCATAAAATACATGAAAAAAATTCAAATATTGATCCAGAACAAGACTTAGTCATCACTGAGCAAGACATACAGAGGGTTATTAACAAGACACACAGCTGGAAAACTCCAGGGCCAGACAAAATCCAAAATTGTTGGTATAAAACATTTACCAGCACACACAAGAAGCTGCTTGATCGTGTGACTCAGGTAATTAATAATCCTCAAAATTCACTGCAATTTATCACCGAAGGACGAACTTACTTACTACCAAAGAATGATGAAACTGGTAACCCAGCCAATTATAGACCAATAACCTGTTTGCCCTACTCTACGAAATCATCACATCGGTCATCACCAATGTCATCTATGGGCACATACTCCAGTATAATATTTTGACAGAAGAACAAAAAGGTTGTAAGAGGGGTGGCCAAGGCTGTAAGGAACAGTTCACAATCTATCATGTAATCCTAAAACAGACAGAAGCAGCAACGCAATCTCTTGATGACCTATATTAACTATAGAAAGGCATTTGATATGGTGCCACATAGCTGCCTAATCCACACCCTTAAACTATACAGGATAAACGAAACCCTCATCAATTTTCTCACTAAAACAATGCAACTTTGACGTACCACGGTCATCCTGAAGACGAACACCAACATCACTACAGAAAACGAGGTTGTCCCAATCAAACGTGGTATCTTTCAAGGCGATGCTTTGAGTGCACTATGGTTCTGCTTATGTTTCAACTCAATCTCTGAGACACTGAAGATGACTAATTTGGATATCAAATAGAAAGGAATAGACGTAACCCTCACAAATTAAACTACCTTTTCTACATGGATGACATCAAATTATACACAATAAACATATCCCAAATGACTTCCCTCGTTAATATCACGGAAAACATTTCCAAAGACATCTGCATGGAATTTGGTGCAAGCAAATGCAAAATAAATAGCATTAAAATGGAGCAATGGTATAGGACAGAAGGAATAAACATTGCAGATGATCGAAAATTGATAGCATGGGAAAAAATTAAACATAAGTATCTAGTAGGCTTTAAGCAATCAATGAAGATAGAAAATAAACTTCAGAAAGAAATACTCAAACAGAAATTTCAGTACAAACTCAGCCTCGTCTTCAAAACTAAGCTGAACGTTTCCAACACAACAAAAGCAATAATATATGTTGTAACAGCACTGACACATTCATTTGGCATTCTACACTGGTGTCAAACAGATCTAGAAAACATAAATCGTACAATAAGAGCGATGCTTACTAAACACAAAATGATGCATCCTAATTCATGCACAGAGAGTGTTACAATGCCGAGAAGAGAGGGTGACAGAGGAATTTTTGATGTTATAGCTCTACACAACCAACAAGTAATAAACCTGAGGAAATACTTTCATTGCCGGACAGATGACAGCATTCTGCATTTAGCTGTGGTTAAAGTAGATCTAAACTACACCCCTCTGAATTTGCATGAACACCACATAAATATCAAAGACACCAACATCCTGCACAGGGAAAAGATAGAGAGATGGGCTAGTAAAGAACTTCATGGAAGGTACTACAACCAGAGACATGATGAGAACATTGATAAACAACTTTCAAACTTATGGCCGTCTAGGGGAGAGTTATTTCCAGAAACTGAGCGATTCAACCAGGCGATCCAAGATAAAGTGATCTGAAGAAAGAGTTATAAGAAACACATCCTTAAAGATCCTACTACTAAGAATGATGAGTGCAGGAAATGCAACAGCAGCTCAGAAACCATTGAGCACATCATCAGCAACTGCAGATTACTAGTGCCAACATCGTATACCGACAGACATAATGATGTAGCCAAAGTTCACCAAGAAATTGCCCTGACCCGATCTCTGATCCAGAACAAAGTGCCTTATTACAAATACTCCCCGCTAAGTGTACTAACAAGAATAAAATTTTAAACTCTACTGGGATCGAACGATACAAAGAAATAAAACAACTCCACACAATAGACTAGACATAACATTAGCAGATAAAAGAATCAACACACATCTCATTGACATCACTATCCCGAATGACCACTATATGAAAAAGAAATACAGGCAGAAGTTCGATTAATATACTCTTCTGGCTGTGGAAGTAGCAAGGATGTGGAAACAAGATAGAGTGATAATTCTTCCTTTTCTCTTTCCTCCCACTGGTCTCACACCAAAATAATTTCCAGGAAACTTAATGAAACTACAGCTCCCCATCTTCACTCACAATGTTGCACAAAATGCTGCAATCTCTACAACGAAGAAAGCTCTATTTCTTATATGTACCGTAATCCGTTTACCCTCCAGGGTCGGTTTTCCCCTCGGACTCAGCGAGGGATCCCGCCTCAAGGGCAGTGTCCTGGAGCTTCAGACTCTGGGTCGGGGATACAACTGGGGAGGATGACCAGTACCTCGCCCAGTATTTCTGATATGTAAAATATAGGTCTATGTATACCTCAGGGAGTAAAGAATACAGGGAGCTCCCGGATACACTACTATCTGTGGCTAACGCTTGAAGCCAACGTTCACGTTCCCCATGGTTAGCAAAACATGGCAGTTCCCACGTTGTGGATACATACAAACTATGACGTTTTCTCGCGAGTAGGGAAACTTCGAATCGCCCAATTTTCAAAATAACACGGCAATTAACTGTAACAAAATTTTCTGGCCAACAGACCTATTAATAATTTATTACTAATCTACAGAAGAGTTTCTCACGACTCGCAGGCTTAAATCCACTCTCTCGCTACTTGAATATCGGTTCTATAAATTGAGTGTCTTGAAAAGAGGAGATGTAGATCTTCAACAGATATCGGTAAAGAGAAGGAGTAGGTTATTAATAACGGCATACCACAATATGAATGCTTGAGAGGAATGTGCAATAAATTACCAGACTGTGTTTGGCAACGTGGCGGCGGCAGCGGTGGTGGTGGTGGTGGTGGTGGTGGTGGTTGGGCCCCTTTTAGTTGCCTTTATGACAGGCAGGGGTACTGTGGATATTTTCCTATGGTCCCCGCCTACAACAGGAAAAACATTTCGGAGGTGGTAAGTCTAACCTCAAAAATTCTTACAAAATGTGAACCGTGCTTATTGGACTCCGAAATACTAGCACAATAACAATTGAGGGAATACAATATACTGCATTGCATATTACAAGACATACCTGTGAAATGTCATTCCCGGAATTAAAAGGGCCCCGAGTACTCTGAACTTTTGGAGCGTGGGTTGGCCCTTAGCTCAGTCCTGGCATTACTTCCACTTGTGCCATGCTCCTCACTTTCATCTATCCTATCCGACCTCCCTTGGTCAACTCTGTTCTTTTCTGACCCAGACGGTATTACGTATGGAGGCCTAGAGAGTCTTTCATTTTTACGCCCTTCGTGGCCCTAGTCTTCCTTTGGCCGATAACTTCATTTTCCGAAGTGTCGGATCCCTTCCTTCTTTTCTCTCTGATTAGTGTTATATAGAGGATGGTTGCCCAGTTGTACTTCCTCTTAAAACAATCACCACCACCCCCTCATTCCAGGAATATTTTTGGTTTTCCAATTCGTGCAACCGTAAGCAAAACACGACATTATAATAGCTACAACACCATCTTAATATTAGTATCTCTTTTACGATTTAGTGTGTCAGGTCTAAAATTTCCTCGCAGTTACAATTTGCGTTCACCGAATTCACTTCAATGAGCTGTGATGGGTTTGACTAAAGAAAACAGGAGTTTCCGCGAATATATACTGCCACGCCCCCTATGTAGAGCACTTTCATTGGGCTTCACTCTCAGAGCTCCAAGTCATTTCCCTGTATTCTTCACTCCCTGAAATACGTGCTATATTACCAACTATAAAGTTGTAATAATAATAATAATAATAATAATAATAATAATAATAATAATAATAATAATAGCTTTACGTCGCACTGCCTACTTTTGTGGTCTTCGGAGACGCCGGGGTGCCGATATTTATTCCCGCTGCTCTTATGTGCCAGTAAATCTACCGACACGAGACTGACGTATTTGAGCACCTTCAAATACCACCGAACGGAGCCAGGATCCAACCTGCTAGTTGGAGTGAGAAGGCTAGCGCCTCACTCAGCCAGGCGCTAGTCACACAATAACCACAGAAGTTTGCATTGAGAAAAATCCACAGCCTGTTTCCAGTCATTTGACCGGGTCAGGAATAAAATGAATGAATGAATGAATGAAAGTCCCATCCAGCGGCGAAGATAAGAGCGTTGCCGCCTGCCGAAGCCTGTCGCACTCCTCTGAGGCAATGATTAAGGACTGACAGGAGAAATGATATTGGAGAGTGTTGCTGAAATAAGGGTTCCAGGGAAAACCAGACTACCATGAGAGAAACCTATCCCGCCTCCGCTTTGTCCAGCACGAATCCCACAGTGAGTGACCGGGACTTGAACCACGGAACGAAGCCGTCAGAGGCTGGCGCGCTGCCGCCTGAATCACGGAGAATCCTTACATTCAGAATATTTCTAAAAATGTAGAAATGATTTGTGTGTGTTCGTTCACGTAAAGATGTCAACATCTTCCTCCTACATGACAATGCAAGGCCATAGACAAGCCTGCACACCGTGAAGCAATCTTAAAACTTGGATGGATTATTCCTCTTCATCCACTCTACAGCCCGGAACTTGCGCCACCTGTCTGTTATCTGTTTGGTCCCCTTAATGATGCACTCCACGAGAAGCGATACGTTACCAGTGAAGAAGTAATAGGCAATGCGGACGTGGCTGAGAAGGAAATCAGTTGAATAGTACCACAGTAATATAGAAGCTCTTACATATTGGTAGAGGAAAGTTATGGATTCGAGAGTATATCAAATAAAAGGTATTTGTACGTAATAAATAAATGTCCGATAAGAAAAAAACTAATGAAGCGCATTACTCATTGAAGAATGTAGTAATTTCATGGTATTTAAACAGGAATGTTGTCGTGAAATTGTGTAGCATTCAATAAATAAAATTAATATTGTTATGCTGCTGGAAGTGTTTATTAAGATTTTGCATTATCATTACTTTATTCTTATTTCTTATCACGAGAATCCTTAGATGATGAATTGTCAAACCGTAATGGAAATAACGAAATATTAGAAATAGTTTGTTGAGATCGGTTCCTGAAATTTGCAAGAGGTAATGTTTCACTGTGAATACCATCCATGTAATATACAATATACATTACAAATGAATTCGTTAACAAAGCTGACAATCACTGGTAGTTGTCAATAACATACTAAACGCAAGATTTATTACGTACAAGGTACATGAAATTTACATTATCGAAATTACTCAACAAGCCAAAGGTAGTTAAAAATCAAAGCACATACTGACTCCCTCTGCTAAGGATTAACTTTAATATTAAAAACATTAAAAAATTGATATACTTACGGTCAACCCAACTATATATTTAATTTCAGAATTATAAGTACACTTCTCTTGCGTTTGCTGCATTTGGGTTATCAATGTAAAGAGCTATTCACAGAGATAAACTGACTAAGGACGGATTCCATCGGATTTAGTTGGGATGAGCACTAAAGAGTCTTATGCCATAAAATATTTTTAAAAACATAATACCCTCTAGTCAGCTCTGCAGAAAATAGAGAAGTTCTAGTACAATCAGTTCAGGATTATTGTTGATGTTCTACAGTGCGTTTATATAATTGTACTCAACTCCTGTCGCTTCAATAAAAATATTTGCGAAGACATTTATAAGATGAGAGGAACAGAACTTTTGGAAAAAGAATATCATTTGTTCTTTACTAGTTTAATAAACATATTCTAAGAGCGTGAATCTTAAAGTGAGAAACGTTTAGCCACACAAACATACGAGCATCATATCACATTTAAATCTATCTGGTGGGGACATAAGTCCGTTCGCATTGTACTGTAGTTTATAAAGCAGGAATGTTCAGCCTGGGCAAGCCGCAACCCGCTCTGCAGCAGAGATAACACACGTGTCCTTGCACTGGAATGGCTAGGAGTTAAGCCGGCAGCTTATCCGTCCACGCCGCTAAGTGGCTACGCATACCTTCCAGGCATTCTAAATGGTGATACGGACACTTTTCCCCCCATCAAATAAATCGCCATATAGGCGCCTTCAAGCTGGTCCCACGGTGTAGGGGTAGCGTACCTGCCTTTTACCCGAAGGCCCCGGGTTCGATTCCGGGCCAGGTCAGGGATTTTTACCTGGACCTGAAGGCTGGTTCGAGGTCCACTCAGAATACGTGATTAAAATCGAGGAGCTATCTGACGGTGAAATGGGGACCCCGGTCTAGAAAACCAAGAATAACGACCGAGAGGATTCGTCGTGCTGACCACACGACACTTCACAATCTGTAGGCCTTCGGGCTGAGCAGCGGTCGGTTGGTAGGCCATGGCCCTTCGGGGCTGTTGCGCCATGGGATTTGGTTTTTGGTTTGGTCTTAATGGCAGATTGTGCTGAAAGCCTGCAGTCTAATATCCTGGAACTTGAAAATAGACGCAACGAGTATGGAATGAAATTTAGCCTTTCAAAGACTAAATTAATGTCAGTAGGTAAGAAATTCAACAGAGTTGAATGTCAGATTGGCGACACCAAGCTGGAACAGGTAGATAATTTCAAGTATTTAGGATGTGTGTTCTCACAGGATTGTAGTACAGTAAGTGAGATTGAATCACGGTGCAGTAAAGTTAATACAGCGAGATCGTAGTTGCGATCAACGGTATTCTGTAAGAAGGAAGTCAGCTCCCAGACCAAATTACCTTTGCATCGGTCTGTTTTCAGACCAACTTTGCTTTACGGGAGTGAAAGCTGGGTTGACTCAGGATATCTTATTAATAGGTTAGAAGTAACAGACATAAAAGTAGCGAGAATGATTGCTGGTACAAGGAGGTGGGAACGATGGCAGAAGGGTACTCAGAATGAGGAGATAAAGGCTAAGTTAGGAATGAACTCGATGGATGAAGCTGTACGCATAAACCGGCTTCGGTGGTGGGATCATGTGAGGCGAATGGAGGATAGGTTACCTAGAAGAAAAATGGACTCTTATGGAGGATGAGGGAAGTATAGGGAGACAAAGACGACGATGGTTATATTCGGTTTCTTACGATTTAAAGATAAGACGTATAGAAATAAATGAGACCACAGCACTAGTTGCAAATAGAGGATTGTGGCGACGTTTAATAAATTGACAGAGGCTTGCAGACTGAACGATGAAAGGCGTAACGGTCTATAATGATGATGTATGTATGTATATTAACTACTTTTGTGTAAATACCTTACCATCCTCAGTCTGACATGTTTTATGGCTTTAATACGCTCGCCTCATTGAATTTAAATCCCTCGGAGGTCATTTCAACCTCACTGCACCGCTTACACAATTTTTTAAGTGTTGCAGTCGTTGCACTAAGCGAATTCTTATACTGAATATGGTGGAGTTGATCCACCGTGGTTATACAGGAGTAAAGATCTCAAATTGAAAGGGATTACTAAGGAACTATTACATCAGGGATGTAATTGATGATGATGCTTGTTGTTTTAAGGGGCCTAACATCTAGGTCATCGGCCCCTGCTGGTGCGAAATGAAATGACAAATTAAAAGTTCATAATCCTCCACTGACAAAAATAAAAAAAGGCATGAAGAATGAATGGATAGATATGAATTTGAAACAATCAACGGATCCTACTCAAAAACTACCATAAAAATTAGTATTACTGACCCAGAGACCACTTCTAAAGCACAATCCTGAATCGAGGATGCTTGTTGTCTAAAGGGGTACAAAATACGGGTCAACGGCCCCTCATAATAGTACTTATCGCTAGTAAAGTAGAACTATGGTATTTGTCATGTTGGGGTACTAATCAAAAGTAGCGTAGACTCACGGTGTTCCACACATGATGGTACTACTCACAAGTACTGGACGTCGTACAGGTAACGCAGACCTATGGTGTTTCTCACATAATGGCGCTACACACAGGCAACGCAAACCGATGGTGTTCCTCACTTAGGTGTACTAATCACGGGCGAGGGTAATCCCGTGGTGTTACTCACATAGTGGATACTAATCACAGGCAACGCCCAGACCCGTGGTGTTGCTCATATGGGTACAACTCACGGGTACTGGAAACCTACAGTGAACCACTTTCTGCTGCTACTAATCACAAACCTATTTCGTACCTAATATAGTGGTACTACCCACAAGTACAGGCAACCCATGGTGTTCCCCGCGTGATGGTACTAATCAAAAGTACAGTAGTTTCATGGTTCTAATTCAATCATCCCTTGGTCGCCCCTTTTAGTCGCCTCTCACGACAGGCAGGAGATACCCTGGGTGTATTTTTCGTCTGCGTCCCCCACCCACAGGGGGTAGAGTGAGAGAAAAAGAAGAAGAAAGAAGGGATCCGTCACTTCGAAAAATGAGGTAACGGACGATGAAAGGAAAGGGCCACAAAAGGCGTGAAAATGAAAGACTCCCTAGGCTTCGAATGCTGTAATATCGTCGGGGTCAGAAAAGAACAAGAGTTGACCAAGGGAGGTCGGACAGGATAGAGTAAAGTGAGGAGCCTGGCACAAGTAAGTGGAAGCAATGCCAAGACTCAGCTAAGGGCTCCGTCGTCGCCAATCCACACTCCGAAGTTGAGAGCCCATTGGGCTCCTTTTAGTCGCCTCTTATGACAGGCAGGGGATACCGCTGGTGTATTCTACCTGTGCATCCCCTACCCGCAGGGGGTAGGGATGTAATTATATTGTAGGTAATTTTACAGTTGAGTACGAAAATGGAAGCGAACATTGTATTGATGCAGATGATGATATAGGACAACGGCATATATTTGCTTTATGAGTACATTAGCCATTTATCTGCAATGTAGAAAAAAATCTGCAATAGGTATGCAGAGATCGAGTGAACGTCGACTCGTAAGGAACCTCAGTGCCATGATAACAGGTTCGCAGGTTATTTTTTGAATTCATTTACCGTTTTCTCCTTGTTTGAATTTCAACGAGTTTATTGATTTTGCAAGGGAAAATTTGTGAAACTCCGTTTACCGTAAATAAAAATGTATTTACTTTTATCAGACAGACATAATAACAGAAACGAACATTAGCTTCTGATTCGGATAAAATACGTATTTATATTAACTGAACCTACCTTCCAATTTTTTTCCACGCAATTTGAAATTAAATACCAAAATATGAGGCAAGAGTTAGAAACGCGTTTATATGGATATGAAGATGTTAATAATAATAATAATAATAATAATAATAATAATAATAATAATAATAATAATAATAATGCTATTTGCTTTATTGCCCACTAATGACGTTTACGTTTTTCGGAGACGCCGAGGTGCCGGGATTAAGCCCCACGGGAGTTCTTTCTACGTACCAGTACATCTACCGACACGAGGCTGGCGTATTTGAGCACTTTCAAATACCACCGGACTGAGCCAGGATCGAACCTGCCAAGTTGAGGTCAGAAGGGTAGCGCCTCAACCGTCTGAGCCACACAGCCTGCGATTGAATGTTTTATGAAAAGTTAATAATATACGAATAGCGGAAGCGCCAGAATAATCAGTAATTATCCTTAGCCTGATGAAAAGGGGTGTTGGAAACTGACAAGTTAATGAGCGTGACATTGTTCTATCTTTTTTTTACATAAAGGTTGAAGTTCGCTATCGATCTGTCGCCGTAGAAGATGTCGATAAGACATTGACACACTCACTCGGCGGGTGACGTAGTGGCCCGAGGCACTCGTTCTAATGATACTCGTTCCCCCCCCCCTCACCCTCCAGCAACCCCTCTTCTGCGTGAGATGAAGGACGACTTTGTTTGCTTCTGAACGGAGATGTGCTCTTGGGCTGATGAGATCAGAGACCCCTGCCTCTTCTGCAACCCCTTTAACAATGCGTCCCTATTATTGTCCGGACAATTTCCATAATTATCTACCCTCCCCCCCCCCCTTCTCAAACTATCCCTCACCCCCCCCGCCCCCCCTCAGGCAAGTCATGAAGAGGAACAGTGACAAGGGGTTTGTGACATCAGGTACTGAAAGTAACCCCCTTACACTCTATTGCACAGCGAAATTAATATTATATCAATTAGTGTGTTATTGAGCATTAATAAAATCACGTGCATCAGTGATCATACAGCTTTTATAAACGTGATATTAATTTGTATGGAAAATTCAAAGAATGGCTTTAGATTAAAGAGCAAACTACAGCTTTTGTTTGTTTTATATACTCATTTATTACAGTTACGTACGAATTGCTTATATAGGTATAAATAATGAGAAAATAATTATTAATTAGTCCAATATATCCCCGAAATTGGTCTACGAGGATTCTTCTCATAATACTGTATAAAATATTAATATTTTGCAATTAAAATTTTGTTTTATTGATGTTTTCCATCACCTTTCTCCACTCAGGTGAGGTCGGCTTTTCATCCTCCTTCTCTATCTTCTACCAAAGAATTTAACACGTGTTCTATATCGTATTTTTTCCCACTTAATACAAGCCTCTCTATTTTATAATCTACACATTCCCCTCGTCGTCGGGGACCAAACCATCTTTGACAGTGTTCTCTTAATTGAGGTGCTGACATAAACGAGACATGTCACCGAATAGAGGCAGTATTTTTTTTACAATCGGCTTTACTTCGCACCGACACAGACAGGTCTTAGGGCGACGATAGGAGTGGAAAGATCTGAGAGTTGTAACGAAGCGGCCGTGGCCTTAATTAAGATACAGGCACAGCATTTGCCTGGTGTGAAAATGGGAAACCACGGAAAACCAACTTCAGGGCTGCCGACAGTGAGGCTCGAACCCACTATCTCCCGATTAGAGTGGGGTTCGAACCCACTATCTCCCGAATGCAAGCTCACAGTTGCGCGGTCCTAACCAATAGTAGTCTTGAGATATATTAATTTTTGTATAAAATTCAGTGTAACCCTTCATGCTCATTAGGTATATTAAAGTCATATACCAAGATATATAATCATATAATAAAGAGACATACTAAGAAAGTGATATAGTAAATGACTGACAACTATCGGTTTTGATTTAAACAACATTCATCGTACCATCAAACACGTTTAACACAAAAATTCGTAGGCCCTACAGTTTTATAGCAAAATGTGTTTTTAATCATTTAAGCATATTAATACGCATTCCAAATAAGTGTACAAACATGCGTCATATAACAAAACATTCACATCAAAATCTACGCTGTCATGGAAAGACAAATCAATAAACTAACAGTATCTTGGCTTGTAACGTGGAATGGATAATACAAAAGGATTTTCTTCCTAAACATTCCAGGTTGCATAGTAAGACAACTATGTACATATTATTTGATCTGGGGGCCAGATTTCACTCCTGATCACTGTCCCAAACTTCACTTTCGCACGACACAAAATTTCAGCACTGGTTTAGACAGGGATAGAGTTACTGAACAAGTTCCATTTTAGCATGAAAAGATGTGGAATCATATAAAGATAAGAACCAGAGTAATAAGTCGTATACCACCAAACTGATGACTAGTCCCCTTTCTTTACCTCAGCGGCCCAATTCCTCTGAGACTGGTGCTACTGCCAGAGATTTTCACATGGTGCCATTTAGAATTTTACGAAGACTGGTCCCTCCTTGGATCCATCCTGACATCCTCTTCCACTGAGATTTTCGGAGAACTATGCATATTTCTGATGTTGCTAGGGAATTTGCGGACATTTGCCAGACGCGGAATGGGGCGAGCTGTACTCAGTTTGCAAGATTTCCTGCACTCCCTAGTTAGCTGAGGAGGAAGGTGGGGATTGTCTTAACAAGCGGACGTGTGACTGTTTCTGTTTTAACTGTTAGGTTCTGCAGTCTCCCAGAACTCATAAGTAATTAATTTTAAACTACCAGATAAAGAAGCACAGTATTATAAGCCTACTTATTATTAAGTTGTTTCTTGTTTATGTATAATACTGCTACCACGTGTTTTCATTTTAACGCAGTTTATAAATGTTTTAGTCATAATTTGTTTCTTCAGTCTGAAGAATCTTACAGTTATAAATTAACTGAGTCTACACCGAAAATATTTGGCTACAGATATTACAAAAAAAAATCGTGAAGATGTATAATAGGGAAATAAGACTTTCATCTACCGTGAGAAGGGTTCGGAACTGCTATTAACAGGTATCTGTAAAGTTCAGAAGTGGGTGACCTAAGAAAAGCGTGGTCTAATATAGAAGTATCCAAATAATACTGGTTCTACGCATTTATTTACGGGTGGTGGAAGTCATAATCGTAATCATGACCCAAGTATCACGTTATAAGAAATACTATACAATATATCAAGTAAGAGATATTACATCAGTCTTGGGACTAGTTTCAGCCACTGTGTGGCCATGTTCAGCCAAATAAAAATTAAACAGATTATGTAGAATCTAAAACATATGTATACCTTATAAAGACAATGTTGCAGGAAAAATCATAACATTAAAATACATATAATAAAAAAATTAAGGTAATGATCTTGTCATAATATGATGTCTTTAAGTTGATTAGGACCTTAGGCAAAGAAGTAAACCTCTAATGTCTGATGTAGCACAAGCACTGACTTGCTGGAGGAAGCAGGCAGGCAATGTAAACAAAGGAGTGAATAGGGAACAAGCACTCTCGGTATTGTTTTAAGAGGAAGAAAAACTGGGCAACCATCTTCTATTAAAACTGACCAGAGGGAAAGATGGAAGAGGCCTGACACTTTGAAAAATGAAGGTATCGGTCAAAGAAAGACAAGAGCCACGAAGGGCGTGAAAATGAAAGTCTCCCTAGACCTCGAGTGCTCTAATACCGTCGGGGTCAGAAAAGAACAAGAGTTTACCAAAGGAGATCGGATAGGATAGATAATGCGACTCGCACAAGTAAATGGAAGCAATGTCATAACTCAGCTAAGGGTCCCGTGATTACCAGCCCACGCTCCAAAGTTAAGAGCCCTGGGGCCCCATTTATTCACCTCTTACGATAAGCAGGGGATACCGTGGATGTATTTTACAGCCCACAGGGACAGGTAGTGTGATGTGTTGAATGTAGAGGCGGAATTGTATGCAGTAATAGTTTAGAATGTTTAGGATGTGTTGTCCAGCCCGCTCTTCCACATTGCAGTGAGAGTAACATAAAATATTAAATGAAATCTTTAATTTGAGTGCGACACATGGAAATTCATCAGGGAAAGGGACACAGGATTATCAATTTGCGATATTTTTTTTTTTTACAATTGGCTTAACGTCGCATCAACACAGGTAGGTCTTATGGCAACGATGTGACAGGAAAGGTCTAGGAGTGGGACGGAAACGGCCGTGGCCTTAATTAAGGTACAGCCCCAGCATTTGCCTGGTGTGAAAATGGGAAACCACGGAAAACTATTTTAGGGCTGCTGACAGTGGCGCTCGAACCCGCTATCTCCTCGATGCAAGCTCACAGTTACGTGCCTCTAACCGGACAGCCAACTCACCCGGTAATTTATTATTTTATAAATATATTTTACCGCATTTTTCTGCCGTCGATCCTCTAGTGTGTTCATTTCTAAATTTAACAAAAACTCTTTGTACGAAACCATTTGTGGATACTGAGGTGTTCTTTTAAAATGTAAATATTTCAGGTGTTTCTTCTGCACCCTTTCAAGTTGATACATACCGACGCATTTTGCACCTAGGACCCCACACCACCCACGCGTATTCCAGTTTTGGCCTGACCAAACTGTTGTACAACTTAATACACATTTTTATGTTTTTAAATGGCTTATGCAAAGTTCGTAACCGTTGTGCAGGCGATAGTAGATAGATAGATAGATAGATAGATAGATAGATAGGTAGGTAGATAATGCCTATATTGGTGGCGAAGTAGAGCTCAAGGCCGTCTCTTACACTTAACCACATGTACATAACTTACAATTACAAGCACATATAATTCAGATAATATTAATAGCAATGACAATAAGATAATGTATGGGTGTATTCTGTCCGAAGGCAGGTCTGAACCTCCGCAGAGGTGCGCCTGAGCCGGAGTTTACGTACGGTAGGGTGGCCAGTTCCTTTCCGCTTCTCCATTCCCTGACCCCCCACCAACAGCGCGTGGCAACCCATCCAAATCTTGACCACGCCCAATGTTGCTTAACTTTGGAGATTCACGGGATTCGGTGTTTCAACATGGCTACGGCCGTTGGCAATAATAGTAATGATATTAATTATAGAATCCTTAATTTTAAAATACACAAAATAAAGTACACTTAAATGACAAAACTACAGTAATACATTCATTCACATAACAATTATCCAGCAAGTCAGTGGGATCTACTCGGTAAATAATCGCAGCAAGCCGCTTCAAACTTGCGATGAGTGGGATTGTCTCGTATGTTTGCGGGTAGCAAATTCCATGACCTAGGCGCTGAGATTAAGAAGGAGCGGTTGTAAGCAGAGGTATTGCAAGAGAGGAACCATATCTTGTATTCTGATCAGGATAGGATGAGATGTAAGAAAAGGTGAGGAAAGATATAGTTGGGAGTATTAGCGGAAAGTATTTTGTGCAGAAGTGATAACATGTGAAATTCACGCCGCTGGTGCACTCGAAGCCACGACAGCTCCCTATGATAAGGTGATATACGAGATTAAATGTGTATCTTACGCAGCTGTTCAGGCTCCAGTACAGTTACTTCTTACTGTCGCAGGTTATTTCTAGAGCCCGGATTTTTATGCATTAATAGCTTAGAATGGAAACTTACTGAAGCGAGCAGCAAGTGTAGTCTACCTTCACAACGATTATGCTATGGGGTTTGCATAAAACTTAGGAATACGGCCCTTCAGAACCCCTATAATTTATATTACTCTTGCTACATTATGGAAGAGCGGGTGGCTGACACTTCCTACTAATCAAATTAGTTTGCAATCTAACCTGTTACTGCATAAAAATCCGAGCTTTAGAACACTCAACACACTGCCTCAATAGTCAAGTATAGGTAGTATCAGAGAGTGAATTAGTTGTACTTCAAGTCGAAACGAGAATACATTACAGAATCTTTTCAGAGGATATAAGCATTTGTGTACTTTATTACACGTGCTTATCACCTGTTGAGTCCAAATTAGGGTCTCAGTCATAATAATACCTAAGTTAGTGACTGAAGTAGAGTAGGATATAATTTTATTGTTTAAAATTATTGGAGAGATACTCCGTTGCTTGAGGGAATATAGGGTTTTACTGGTACCGATAACAACTTGAGTTTTATTCGGGTTTATTAATAAACTGTTTTTATTTGCATAGTCACTAAGATGACGTAGGTCAGAATTTATTTTAATAATTCCAGTATCGATATTACTCGGTTTTGAATGATAGTAAATCTCTACATCATCCACGTACACTTGCGATTTGCAGAATTTTAAGAGCATTTGATATATCATTAATTCGGATGATAAATAACAGTGGTCCAAGAACCGACCCTTGAGGGATACTGAGGGTCTTACTTTGCCATCCTGAACTCTCATTTACCACTCATTTTCAAGATAAGAGGGAAAGAACCGAAGCAACACACTATTAAAATTTAATTCTCAAAATTTCTGCAGTAGTGACTGAGGGTTGACAGTGTCGAAGGCACTACTGAGATCTTGTTACGCGCTTCAATAAGTTTATATTCTAACCAATTACTACCTAAACATCCGGACTCTAATTAAGACTATCACAAACACCCTGCCCTCGAGCGAGAGGAATTAATTATACGAAGTGAAAACTGCTAGGCCCGGCCGGAAATCGAACACGAAGCCGTCTGTCTGAACAGCAAAAGATAAAGACTGGTCCAATAAATTAATAAGGTTTAGTAATTACAGTTTATCAAAGTTGGAGAACTCCGATCGTGTTGAGCTGCCTCTGGCACTCGGATGGAAGTCATTTCCAGCAACTGTTAAGACGCTGTTTCTCTTCCTGTTACACGAGGCGCTCTCAACAATCTACCCACGGATTACTGTGCGAAATGATCTCGTACCCACCGATTATATCTACTTAAATTGCGAATGTTGAGGGGAAGTGTGACTGAAATTTGAAGGAATTTGGCGAACTAAATTTTTTGCATATTAAAATAGCCCAGTCCATGCTGTACCAGATAATGATAAATTAGTATCCAATCAAACATTGATAATGCTAATAACTGCCGTAACATGGCAGTCCTTTGTTTTTTACAATTGGCTTTACTTCGCACCGACACAGTTAAGTCTCATGGTGACGATGGGATCGGAAAGAACTACGAGTGGGAAGGAAGCGGCCGTGAAGCAAATCCCCAGCATTTACCTAGTGTGAAAATAGGAAACCACGGAAAACCTTCTTCAGGCTGCCGACAGTGGGGTTCGAACCCACTATCTCCCGGATGCAAGCTCACAGCTGAGTTGCTCTAATCGCACGGTCAACTCGCCCGGTATTATTATTATTATTATTATTATTATTATTATTATTATTATTATTATGTATTAAATATTAGATTCCTTGTTATATCTTTTTGCACTACTTAATCTGGTCCCATCCTCCCTACTAACAGCTGCTCTAAATAAGCCAGCTAATGGTGAATGACACCACTGGTGGAGGTTTCCTTACTAGTTTTTAAATGTAATTCCACTAGTCCTTATCATAAATTTATTACCAGTCATTAAATTGTGGTCATTGCCGAATATATTAATTAATATTGCAGTCTTGCACAATATTGACAGAAATATATCGCTGGTCGCTGAAGTAAAATACAGAAAAATAAACTACTTTCCCCTGTGCGAAAAATCAAACGATGATAAATATGTCTCTCGGTCATGACCATGTATCAAAGGTTGATAATTTCAGATGATCACCAGACATAGGTTATGACCTGTGCGGTTGCTAGGTAACATTGTCTGGTCATCCATCGATACATCACAGCCTGCACGGTTGCTATACCGCTTTTCACGAGAGTTTAATTCTAATGTAAAGAAATAGGTGGAGGACGTTGCCTTTGCACGTGGACATAGACGTAGTTGATTGGAGAAGCAACCGTTCCACTCACGCGACTGTATGCGAGCTCGAAGAAAAGTAGTACGTCGCATTTATTTTATTTTATTTGAGTGTATTACATTTAGAGAGTTTGGAAGAGTACGTAATCAAATTAATATATGTATATACCGGTATATATATGGTTTTATTTTTATAAAATAGTGATTAAATGACGAGAAATGGAGGCACAAGGCTTGGTGTAACATAGAAAGTCTTCTCGTAGTGAGGGAACGTCCCAAGCTGTACAGCGTGGAGATAAGGTGTTGCATCTTGCAGCAGCAGTCAGTGAGTCAGTATTCATAGTGAGAAAAATGGAGCAAGAGGTAGGACCATCGCGTGTAGTGAAGCACAAAAGAAGAAAACCGCTCATAAGTGACCATAGGAAGTGCATTGTGAATTTGTTCAAAGTGAACAGAATCCAGGTTTAGTCGTTTATTCAGAAGTTCAGATCTTCGCACTGTTGTCGTATGCGATGTGCAGCCCTGTACGTCCGAACACGAGACGTTGACGGGGTGGAGGTCGGTACTACACGCTCAGCGAATCACAACTCTTTCTTCGGCGGAAGCGTGGACATACCATGTTTACATCAGGATTAAACTTTCGTGAAAAGACATAGTGTTACACTTCCATTACGCAAATTTTCAGATGACTCCCAGCCGTTGAACTGTTGTGTGTTGTGTAAGTAGCTATTAGTAATTAATTTATTTTAGAACTTAAACGCTACCAGCTGTTGCAGTCATGTAACTACCTCGCGAACACGTAAAGATATTACCCAATTTGAATAAAAACCACCGGAATTTTTTCATTGAGTTTCAAGGATCTTCGTGGAATTTCTGCTACATTCCACGAGGATTAATGCGTGTTTTCCACCCTATTCTTTTTAGTTCCTTTACACGATCTCCTCCCTTGTACGTATTCCTTTGTCTGAATTCGGAGAGTTATTTATTTGGGCACTGTATCTTTATATATATGAAAATCCTCACTAATAAACTGACCCTCTCATAGACGTGCTCAAGAATTAATTTAACCAGCGAGGGTGGAAAATATTGCCGGGAAGAATTATATGGCTACCAATGTGTATTATAACTTCGTGCATGGTATTAAAGGGGATTATTCATTAATACTGGATATTTAACTCGCACGTCTCGCTTCTCTGTTCAAGTGGGCTTCAGATGATGTATTCTGTAGGGCCTGTCAAGTTAATATGTAGATTATCTCCATTTCTAACATGTTAAGTGGATGAATCACTACAATGACATTGGATTTGATTGATTATGTGCGATTTCTTTCAGCGTTGACAGTAAAGCTGGAAAATATAACTCATAATCGGTGGATAGAAAGTGAAAACACCCCTAACTAAATATGAGGTTTGGTGCATAAATAATAGCAATTGTGTTTTAATGTTGGAAATATTTCTTAGCAGAAAAATTAGGGGTCCGCATGGTACGAAAAATGTAAAATTAAGCAATTTTCTCAATTGTGCCGAAAGTTGAAGAGCTTAACCCATGAACGCCTAGCGTTGCATATGTACAACGGCGTGCCGGTGCTCTTTTCTTTCAATGTATGAAGTTGTTTTCCAGTAAAAGAATGAACATTGCGCGCTTATTCGGTAAAGGGAAGTGTTGTGCTTTGTTACGAATCGGTTAATCAATAGTCACCGCTTGATTGTTGACGAGGTGTATGTTTGAAGTTCGCCGTGTGTTTAGCTATCACTATGGGATACCGTATGTTGTAAGATTCGCCATATAATTGTATGATTTAGAATTAATTAATCTCTTTTAGGAAGTTCAGAAAGTAAATTCATCAGAGTTTGAATGTAGCACGATTCCTTTTACAATTAATAACTCGTGGGTGAGTGAGATCCACATATTCCCGGGGTTATATATTCGCAACGCTAGGCGTATCCGTTGTCAAATCACTTCCTTATGTACCAATTTGGTAATGAAGAGTTTGTTATTGACGTAAAAACCCTTCGTTGCTGTACATGCAATTCAAACTCATACCAGTTTTGTGATGCGTATCATTAGGCTATTATTATTATTATTATTATTATTATTATTATTATTATTATTATTATTATTATTATTATAAGTGGTAGTAGGACATTTTAACTCGTATATATAGCAGGAAAACATAGTTGAATAGCGCCATTTATTCGATTCACATTTATTTCAGGGGCTTGACTTTAGCAGAAATTCTCGAGGAGGTAGAGAAGCGAGATGAAAGAGTAGATACTATTTATATAGAACCTCCAGAGTCTACACCCCTTTCGGATGAAGACTCGGCAGATGAGGACGAGGGAGGGATCATTGACAACCTGAGTTATAGGCAGCTTGCTGCGTGAGCTGAGGTTGTTCTTTCTAACCAAGAAAGACTGGAGGAAGATTGCAATGATGAGTGTGATATTGTCCCGCCTAACGATAGTATTGCTTCTGCAGCTGCTCATTGTGTTTCTAATCGAAATCCGTTCATACCTCAAGTTACACGAAACTGGACTGTAAGCGACTTTTCACCACCTTCCAGTATCTTTCCTGATAGTGACTTTGCGAAGTATAGTGACTTTTACCCTGTCGAATTATTCGAATTGTTCTTTGATAATGATTTATTTGATTACATACTACAGGAAATACGAAATTATGCGTTATTGAAGAATTGTTCAGATCCACTCGTAACCAAGAATGAACTGAAGTGCTTTTTAGGAATACTCGTAATGTCAGGTTATAATGTGCAAGCTGGTGTGAGATATTACTGGGATTCGTATATATATATATAATAGCTACTGTAAATAATGCCTTATTGTATATAAACTTTTATTTTGTAGTAAATAATCAACTCAACAATAACGTATATCTTCTTCTCCACTCTAAATTTCCTCCTATTTTCATTATTTTCTCGAAGAAAACAACATATGTGTTGGTACCTTGCAGACTACTACTTAAGCGCCTAGCGTTGCATATATGCAACACCCTACAGTATATTTCCGAAACTAAACATGTTTGTTTAAAAATAATGGATTCTCCTTGAATAATACGCTATCCTAAGAATGTTTATTAAGAAAATGTGATTTCAAAAAATTAAAAATTCGGGCGTTCAAGGGTTAAGAGCTCCGAAAGGTTTCAAATTGCGAGTCTTGGACAACTCTATTTAACTAAGAAAGATTTCTTCAAGAAAAAAATTACTGTGTCCACCTATTCAATACAATAATTGTATATATGGTGTAATACTGCTACAGTAACTATCGAGTCATCGCTCTGTAATTGTATGCTTTTAGGGACGAGATCACATTTAGGGAGTCCCTTATTTGCCTGAAGCTATTTCAACATAATATGTAACATTTGTAGCTGGGTGGAAGTGACATCATATCTATTTTAATTATATTGAATAGGTGGACACAGTAATTTTATTCTTGAAGGAATTTTACTTATTGTATCTTCAATATGGAACAAAATGAGATTAGTTACTTGTTACTTGTAAGAAAAATTTGGAAATCACTTCCGACCTAATGGCGGTTACGGAAAAACGGCCCAAAATAGCTTGTTTCTTTACTCGTTTTCTTTTTAAATCAAATCCTAGCCAAATTAACTTATTTACATAACTATCTCTGTAATGTGTTCCTTGGTTCAATACCCTCACGCGTTTATTGAGCTTTGAAAAATGTCCACACCGAATGCAGTCATAAGTGAAACTCTGCATTTAATCACATTAGTGTTCGTAGTGTTGTAACGGTTCAAATCCTGTTACAAGCATTGGTCTGTATTATTATTATTATTATTATTATTATTATTATTATTATTATTATTGTATCTGTATTATTATTACTCTTATTGTAACTATTATTACTGTTTGATTCAATTCTATAATCTAATTCGCTACCTATTAATTAATTATTGCTTGCTTTATGGTATTTAATTTATTGTGTTTATGTGTGTGTGTGTTAGCATTAAAATCATGTAAAGTGAGACTACTGACTAATATCAGATATGAATATATTTTTTGTAACCTTTTGATATTGCAACATATGATGTAATACTGCTACAGTAACTATCGAGTCATCGCTCTGTCATTGTATGCTTTTAGCGATGAGATCACATTTAGGGAGTTCCTTGTTTGCCTGAGGCTATTTCAACATAATATGTAACATTTGTAGCTGGGTGCAAGTGACATATCTATTCTAAGCTCTGGTGTGGGTGTTATACCATATGTCAACTAATGGCTATATATATTGGGGGCTGTATCCCATAGTGGCAGTCATTTGGATGGTGAGGCCTCAGTTGGTCTGATGAGTTGGAAGGAGAGTGAGGCCACAGATGGTCAATGAGTTCAGTTGGAGAAGTCAGTTGGATAGTTCAGTTAGTTAGAAGCAGTTGGTTGGAAGGAGATGAATGGAGAGATTGGGCATAAAGTCAATTGGAGCCAATTGGAAGGAGACGAATGGGGAACAGTGATACGGATACGTAATCGTCAGTGACCAAAAGGATTGTATGTTCGGAGTGTGTTCCGTGTATCTGTTCGGTCGAGTTCTTGTTTCAGGTGACAGCCGGATATTGAGACATCGTAGTGCAGACTAACAGTTATCAGCGAATTTGATCGTGAAGTGTAAATATAATTTCAAGCCATACTATATTTCGTTTGTGAAAGTAAAAGGATACATCGCCAAATCAGGCTTGAGATACGTACAGCTGATGCCAACTCAGAGGAATACTTCATAATAGCACTAAAAATGTTGAAGGTACAATTAAGTAAACCAGTGAGGGATACATTTCTTGTACAACTTTTAAATGTCCGGTCAAGATGATTTCAAATTTAATGCCTACAGTTTCCTTCAGTCATAATGTCAGCGTTTTATATTGTCTTTTGAATTATCGCAGTAAATCTCACTCTTTAAAAGCAATTTTTAAAGAATATATTTTGTTTAGCATCAAATGTAATTGATTGTTTGATTTCTATAGTAGATCAGATAACCTCACACTTTAATGAGAAAACCGAACGCCAAGCTCCTTTTCCCAGAACCTATATGTTATGCTGTCAAAGTAAGCTTATTACCTCACACCCTACAGATATTCGAGACTCTCATTCTATTATCGTTACATCTATTTGTAGCTGGCGCCCATCAACAATTGTATGTGTAAGTAATCAGGTAAGTACTAAGTGTGAATACATTGTCCGACGATTGGGTATTTTATTTCATGAATATTTTAATATTGTTTCGTTTAAATTAATTTGAATACTTTTTAAATCAGTGAGTGATAGTCACAGTGGTATAACAAAAGGCAAACAAGTTTTTTGAAGTAATTAGCCACTTCTGAGAACCCAGGAGTCAGCCAAGATACGATAACAAAGACAGCCTCCTTATCTAAATTTAAAATACTGAAGTCTCGAGCCTGTTCATAACTCTCGGCAGTCAGTGTAGCTAAGTAGGCCTACGAGTGACGGTTGAATTTTAAATAGTAGAAAATTATTTGGTCCTAGGAACGAGATCATTTCTTAATATTGTGATGGTCAGCGTGTTCTGGTTACTATAATAATTGGAATAAGAATTTGTGTGTGTGTGTTCGTACCATATAAGTGGTATTATTTAATTACATCGACTATGAAAACTAAGTTGTGTAACATTATTATTATTATTATTATCGTCGTTAGTATTATCGTGTAATAATATACAACGTTGTACTACGAAATAAACGTATAAATTTCCTTATCAAGAAACGAGGCGTATATTGTTTAATTATTGCGGGGGTTCTTAGCGCCGATAATGTCTCTCATATAAACTAAGACCGTCGAAGCGGCGTTTTTACTCTCCGATACGTAAGCTGCAGTAGGGGAGGCGCGCGCATAGTTCTTCACCTTGCAAGTCGCCTACACGTGTTCGACATGGCAAGCATCAGTCGCCAGTCTCAATATCAGCTGTTAACATGGTGAGACTGTTACCCATTGCAACACCGTATTTTTGTATGTAAAAGTACTGGTTTCATCTTAATGGTCGTTTGAACCCTCACAACTCTCGCTATGGTTGAGCAGAAAATCCTAATGGTGTTTATGAAGTCCCTCATTATGATAGGAAGGTTGGTGTTCGGTGTGCTGTTAGTGCAACAGGAATAACAGGCCCTACTTTTTTCGAGACGACAGGAAAGGCAGAGAGGCACCAAGATGATATTTTGACACCGTTCTTCCATAAGTTAACGGAAGAAGAAAAATCGCGTGGGTAGTTTCAACAAGATTCAGCCCCTGCTCATTCACAGAAGATTCTCTTCTTACAATCTCGGAAGTGTTTGCAGACAGAGTAATCAGTGGTGGTCTATTTCCCCCTCGTTCTCCAGGTCTAACAGTGTGTTATTTTTACTTGTGGGATAAACTGAAAGAAAAAGTGTATCGAACAAATCCTCACACAGTGGAGGAAGTGAAAGAAAACATTACGAATGAAATCAGAAACATTACAGTGGCAGAAGTCACTCCCGTCAGCCAGAATGTGGTTACCAGATAAAATGCCTGTATAACCCAGGAAGGACGACATTTATATTTTATAAGGTAAGGGCCGCTGCGCGCGACGTAAGTTCGGCTAAGCAAGCTGCCGTAGCGCAGCGGACAAACACCGTGCGTTTGGTCTTAGTTTATATGAGATACCTTGTATGTCTAGTTTCTGAATCGTAATTTTGCCGGTGAATGTTGTAGAAACATAATTTTAAAATCGACATTATTTCTAGACAACACGTGCAACGACAGTGTATCTAGCAACAAGAGTCTGACGTCAGTATGACGTCATCCAGTAATACTATTATGCTGCCATCTGGGGGTACGAAAATCTCCATGCCGCGCGGCAGAATGTTGTTGATTCCACTTAATAGATTCTGCACTAAACGACAAAAAGTATCCTAAACTGAACAGAAAACAGACACCATGTAAATATGGTAACCAGTGTTCGTCATCCATCTATACATATAAAATAAGAGTATTGTATGTACATTTCTCATAATTAAACAGGAATGGTATTTCTGTATCAGTCGTGTCCACAGTAACAAGGAAATGCACCTTTTAATTTTCCGTCATGTGTGTATGTATGTATGTATGTACGGGCATCGCGAGAAAATGGCTGAAGAGAATTGAATCAAAATAGGTACGTAATGTCGGGTAACAAGGCACTACAGTCTTATTTTTTTTTTTTTTTTTTTTTTTTTTTGCAATTTGCTTTACGTCGCACCGACACAGACGGGTCTTGTGGCGACGATGGGACAGGAAGTGGCTAGGAGTGGGAAGGAAGCGGCCGTGGCCTTAATTAAGGTACAGCCCCAGCATTTGCCTGGTGTGAAAATGGGAAACCACGGGAAACCATCTTCAGGGCTGCCGACAGTGGGGTTCGAAGCAATACAATCTATGCTATAAATAATTGTATTCACATGGAGTGAAATGGTAGTTTAGGGGAAGGCCTAAAATTCAATTCTCAAAAAAATCATTGCTATTCGTGGTCCTATCGATAAATACTACACAACTAAAATTATATCGAATTAAATTTCCGATCATTTATGTCTTACGCATTTTTATTGTACCCGCTATAATAATAGAGTTACTTATTAATTTCGATTGTTGTTGCTAAGTCAATACCCAGCCACGGAAAAATAGGTGAACATAGTTTGATGAAAATTGGTACGTAAGGTCTGGGAATACAGCACTGCAGTCTAGGCTATAAATTATTCAAGTTGGATAAAATGGTAGTTCAGGGGAAGGCGCCTAAAAATGTAATTTTTAAATACCTATCTTCCCATCACCTATGGGTATTACAGATAGTATAGACTCTTCCTGATCTTTTATCCTCAAGTGTGCCGGAACTCTACTTTGTATATACCGTAGGTACAAATAGCGCACTGTATTAAACGAGTTCCCACTATCTTTGACCGGAGTTTTGTCTACGTCATAGTAAATGTTCTTACTCATGGTAAGGTCACCAAAGTCTTCGAAATCTGTATATAAGGCATGATCAAAACGTTTGAAGGCGTTGCTGCAGCGTACATGGAACGTACCGCGACTCTGTTGCGGGTATGGAAGCACAGACATTTAGGCAAAGGGGTTAAAGTAACAGTCGTATCGTGCCGAGGTGCGTGCGTTAAATGCGGCCGCGTGGACTATGACGACGTTATTACCAAATGCGTCCAAACAGGACCAACGTGTTGTTATTCTGTTGTTGGCTGCCGAAGGACAAACACCGGTGGACATCCATCGGAGAATGAAGACTGTGTGTGGGGAGAATGTCTGTCGAAAACCACCGTTGTGGAAGGATGCACCAAGTTCCGTGCGGGTCGCGTTTCGACACAAGACGCTGGTCGATCTGGGAGGCCAACCTCATCCATTACGAACAACAAAAAGCGGGCGGTGGATGAGGCGATTAGGGTGGACCAGCTCATAATCATGATTATCATGCCTTCGGTCCCCTAAAAAAAGCCTTGAAGCGTTGATGCTTCCTGTCGGACGAGGATGTGCAGAAGGTGGTTACGGACTTCTTCACGCAGCAGCACGTGGTGTTTTACCACACGAGGATCTACAAACTGGTGCGTCGGTGGGATGAGTGCTTCAATGTTCACGGCAATTTTTCCTGATTGACATCCTGATTCAGGACTCTACGGCCTTCGAACAGAGACGTTTCTGATCGCCCCTTAAATTACATATATTTCTTCGCGAAAAATACTTCATTGAATCTCTGTACTCCTGTAATCTAGTACAGACACTCGCACTACACAAAAAAATCATAAAATTTACGATATGAACACGCACTCTCGTCTTTTAAGCTGAAGAATATATCCGTGACGTTCATGTTTTCCATGCAACGGAAAATGTGTTATTTCTACTTCATAACGGTGAATCAAGAACGTCTTTAGCACCTCGTCTTTGCTATCCATATAAATACAATATAACAGATTGAAAATTCCTTGTATTTATTTTTTACATTTTATCTATGTAATTTTTTACAGCGTCGAGAACAACTGGCTTAGTGAAGCAGAAAGAAGACCTTCAGGAAATTGGCATCCCGCAGGGAATTATTCAAGTTCGATTCCAATTAGGAAAAATAGTCAGCAACCACCATTCCACTCACAGCTACTAGGCCCGAATTACACAGTAAACTCGTTCGGATGACTTAAATCTAAGGCAGACGCAATTCGTATCAATGAGCAGCGCCCCATCCCAGGCAGCCTAGCAACTGCTTGCACGGCTCTCGGTTACAACTAATAAAGGGGCACGTATTTAGACAGATTTTAAATGTTAACAGTTACATTGCACCTAATGTCTCGTTCTATGCAGCTTCGCTTGCAAGAGCGACGCGCACTTCATACTCTTTGCTTTTTGCATAAAAGTTCTTAACTAGCTTATCTCTGTGATCGCATGAAACTCCTCTCCACAGACCGTAACAGAAGTACCCGATCCTGTGTCATTGGTCATTTTGTGTACTTTATTTTGGTGTCATGCCAATCATATGTGACAATTAACACCTCTCTACCTCCAATATTCCTTGAAGTATTGCCTCGTCAAATGCTAACTTATAGAAATCCATTTCTAGTGAAACTATTAGTCTAAAATCCACGTGGCACTGCATTTGATGTTCAAAATGTTGTCCTTCAGCTGCCAAACACACCTGAAACCTCGTAAATAGGTTTGCAAACACTCGGCGAATCTCAGCCTGTGTGGTGTTCGAAATAACTGGCATAATGTTCACTTGTACTTCTTCTCTTGTGTGAGGGTTGTTCACATATACCCTTCATTTCAGCAAACCCCACAGGTAATAATCACAGGGATTTAAATGAGGAGATCTAGAGGAATAATTAACCATACGATCTTCGAGAACTTTCCGTATTACCTCCATGGACCAATTAGCAGTGTGTGTCGTCGCATTATCTTGCATAAAGTAACCATTACTCCTTTCTTCAGCTCTTGAAAGAATGGTCTGAGAATGAGGTCTATATATCGATCAGCATTTATTGGTTCACGGAAACGTATAGGCCCTATAATTCTGCGAGCACTTATTGTGCACCAAACTCCTATCTTTACAACATGAAGTGGACGGACATGCAGTTGGTGGTGATTTTCTGCACACCAGTAGTGACTGTTTTGACTATTTACATGCCACTGAAGTATAGCTATGCTTCATCACTATAAAATAAAAGTTCTGGGTCAACATACCCATCGTGAACTGACTGAAGCAACCAGTTACAATACCGAACCCTAGCGAAACTGTCAGGTCCTCAAATACTGGGCAAGGGTGGGTTTGTACGGTTTTGTTTTCAACAGTTTTGTTGCTTTGTGGGCAGAAGATAGTGACACATTAGCTTGTACGGCGAGACGCGACAAGAATTTTGTTGGAGTTCCTTCCAAGAGAGCTCCTATTTCGTCAAGCTTTTCCTCTGTTAAAACGGTTCGTCTCCTGAGTGATTTCTTGTTAAGAATGAACCCAATGGGGCGGAACTTCTCTACTCATTTACGTACCCTACTCCTATGGAGAGGGAGGATGTCAGGAAATTTGCGAATGAATCGAAAGCGACATTCTGTATAAGAAGAATGCTTTGCATAACACAACACAATGAATACACGCTGTTCTACTGTATACATCACTCGTTAAACACACGATTAGTACTCCTACATAAACTACGCTATTTTAAAGCGAACACATTGAACACGCTACCAGTACCACAGATCGACAGATGTTGAACTAAACTATTGCTCTGAAGCAATGGTTATCGCTACCGCATTGCGTTAGATCATCTTAGCCGGACATGAAACAACATGGGCCGATTGGAGAAACGGTATTTAGACAATGTTTACGATTAAACAACGTCTAAGTATGGCTTCCGATTTGGAAACATGTTATTTATCACTTAGACACTGTCTAAAACCGATGTTCAACCGGCCCTGTTTTAAACACTGCCGACAATACTGTTTAACCTAAAATTTTAGGAGTGAATCATAATCAGAGGTTATGTAGCATGAAACATACGATACAAGGGGCAGTCTGGTAACTATCAACTTGACTAAATTTCTCGGCAACCGATATATTTTATTATATTTGGAATAATTTTCTCGGAATTATAGGTCACTTCGACTACATGCGTATGATCGTCAGAGGGCTGCCACATGCTCAACCGGGAGGGATTCACTGTATATTTACTGCCAAGTAGGCACACATTAGTGACACTAAAAAGTAGGGCGGGTGTGTATGATTTTTTTTCGGAAAATCGTTGCGCTAATTCAGGTAAGTTTTCGGAAAGTATGAGATAGGAAAATGTGAGGACTGGAAAGGAAGAGCTGTGGCAATAATAACAGCCCAGTAAAAATGGGGAAGCTACAGAAAACAATCTTCAATGCTGCCGATGGTGCGTTTCGAACACATGATCTCTGGATTGCAAGCTACATTTATATGGCCCGTGCAACTCATTCGGTTACAGAGTAAAATAGTTTTATCTTTCCTTCCCAGAAGCTATTTAGATTACACTCACCGGAACAACACTATAGGCCTAATCAAAGCTACACTTCCTCGTAGAGTGGCGTGTCGCTTTAGTGTCGATAATATTATGAGGTAATTTATTTCTATCGAAAGTGATATTCTTATCCGTGGGCAAGTCATACTAATGCTTAGCCATACTTGAGTAATGTGTAAGAAGCCGACAGCTGACTAACGTTTGGCGCACGCACCAACGAATTCCATTGGTTGCGACAAGCAACGAGTTGCACGGAAGATACTCCTGTTTTCATTCGCGAACCAATATTGAAACTTTAAACGACGTCTAACTAAACACCGGCCGAACATTGTTTATGCAATGGAAGATCGTGATCGTCTTAGACGTTGTTTAGGTAGGCGTTGTCCAAGTCTCAGAACTAGTTATCGTTTCTGCAATCGGCCCTATATCTCTCGGCAAATGAATCACCCGGTCGCTCTATCGCCTTCCGTGCGTGTTCCCCGACACACGGAGCAAGCCCCCCCCCCCTTCCCCGCAGAAAAGACCCTGTATTAGAAACCTATTTTGTAAGGATTAACGCAGATCTGATAAAGTGATTGAATACACCAGTCTATACGCCATGGAAGTGACTGATGACATCGCAACCACTTCCAATTTTAAAGTGAGAACAACCTTGGCAGTAGTCGATGTTCCACAATGGAAATATGTACACAATTTGACAAAGAGAATGTGGATACCACACAAACAATATTGTTATAAATAATTGGAAGCAAAACCTTTGTGTGCTCCCGTGGTGCAGTTGCTCGTGCATGATTTAGTCACTAGAGGGAGCAGGAGGAATGTACAAAGCGGGCTGGCTCATTAATCTGTGCCCTGACAGACAAGGGACACACGAGGAGATCAACCAGATTATGGCAGTTGAAATGAGTGTCAAAGACAAGGTATGGCGACGAGGGATGAAAGGGGAAGAAACACTGACAGATTATACAATCGTGGAACTGAGATTTTCATTAGATATAAAGAAAGTGTAAATATGACTTCCTGGAAAGGAACATTAGAACTCAGGACGGTGATTGACAGAGAATAAAATTCCAGCCTTGTGATGCAGGGGTAGTCAGGGTCACTTGTAGGCAAAGATGAATTCGGTGGGCAGCGGAAGGCTCGATCATCTTACCTTGAAAATAATTGAAACCAATCAAAATGTCTATACTCAGCATTGTTCGGTTCAAATATTGTACAGTATAATATATTTAGAAATTTCGAATATTTAGGATGTGTGTTCTACCACGATGGTACTATAGTAAGTAAGATTGAATCAAGGTGCAGTAAAGCTAATGCAGTGCATCAACAGTATTCTGTAAGAAGGAAGTCAGCTCTCGGACGAATCTATCTTTACATCGGTCTGTTTTCAGACCAACTTTGCTTTACGGGAGCGAAAGCTGGGTGGACTCAGGATATCTTGTTCGTAAGTTAGAAGTAACAGACATGAAAGCAGCGAGAATGATTGCTGGTGCAAGCAGGTGGGAACAATGGCAGGAGGGTACTCGGAATGAGGAGATAAAGGCTAAGTTAGGAATGAACTCGATGGATGAAGACCTGCGCATAAATCGGATTTGTGGTGGAGTCATGTGAGGCGAATGGAGGAGGATATGTTACCTAGGAGAATAATGGATTCTGTTACGGATGGTAAGAGAAGTAGAGGGAGACTTAGACGGCGATGGTTGGACTCCGTTCCTAACGATTTAAGGATAAGAGGTATAGAACTAAATGCACTAGTTGCTGAATGAGGATTGTGGCGACGTTTAATAAATTCAGAGAGGCTTGCAGACTGAACGCTGAAAGGCATAACGGTCTTTAATAATAATAATAATAATAATAATAATAATAATAATAATAATAATGATGGATTTGATTCCCGGCTGGGCTGGGAATTTTTAGCTATGTCTGGTGAATTCCTCTGGCTCAGGAGCAAGGTATTTGTGTTAGTCTTATATTACTTATACATTTCCATAAAACATATAACACTACAAATTCTTCCACCGTTGGTAGGGGCGGTAGAATGTATCGATGGAATGGCCTGCCTCTCATAAAAGGGGATTAAAAGGGTAATCGTTGGTTGTTGGCCCTGATGTACCTATCTGAGTCTGGCACTACTTCTACTCACTCCTGTCTGACCGCCACTGTTCAGCTCTCGTTTGCGAGGCCTAGAGAGTCATTCACTTTCACACCTTCCGTGTCCCTTCCCTTTCAATTTCCGGACCTCGTCTTTTCCTTTTCTGACCTGTGTTAAGGGAAGATGGTTGGCCAGATGTACTTTCCCATAAAACGAAACTCATCACCAACACGGAACAGGAGAGATCAAGACGTTGCTGCACGGCTAGTTATGGCTGCTAGACAGGTAGGTTCAAATCCTCCGTCCGCCATCTTCGAAATGGTTTTCGTGTGATTTTTCCAGGTAAATACCAGGATGGTGACATTCATAAAGCCAAGGCCGCTTCCTCCCCATTCCTAGCCCGTCCTGGTACACCCCCACCCACAGACAACACCCTCACACAGCGGTATATGTAGTTCTCCACTATCGAATGTACCGGGAAAAGCAGCTTCAAAACTGGCAAGCGAAACATGCACTCCCGGCATTTAAAAAGGGCCATACGCTTAAAAATCGCCAGTACCATACTCCCGATCTAAAGTAATTGAGAAAAGTCCAGGAAGGAGAAGACCATGAGAAAAGAACTTGCGAGAAATCCTTCCCGAATCTAGATCGGGAAAGCACAGTGTTGTTGTTGGTATTGTTGAAAGCTTCACATAACGTCTTGTAAGTGCAAATTTTAGCTGCAGTTGGAAAACCTTGTCCGCCTCTGAGTAGGAAGATGATTTTAAAAAATTACATATATTTCACAAGGTGATCATCTCTGATCACAAAATATTCGAAGCACACCCTTACCTTGCATAATGAGCACCGATTGAATAACGAGTCGCTACAATGGTAACAAAAGTGGTAAATATAAATCTGAAGCGAATGTCTTTGATATGATAAACCACTGTTTCTTTAGCATGGTGATCCATTGCCAGTTTCTTGCTTTCTTTCGCTATTTATTTTATGACGCATTGACCCCTGTCTCAGTTTGGTTTTAGCTGTATGCCCTCTTTGTCGTGTGATTTTTTACGTCGAAAGTTTAATCCAGAGTCGACAGGGGTCGATCTCGACTTTAGTCGTGTAAATACCAGTTAAAAAGTAACTCAGTACACTTATAACTCAGTTCACTTATTCTATTTTCTTGTATCTTCTTTCTTTCATGCTTTCCAATAGCTCTTCATGCTGTCACTTCAAGTTTTCTTCATCTATTCCATCCATATGTGTTCTCTCTTTTCTTCTTTACTTTCTATTTGAAAGTTCTTCCTTCTATATAACACTTTACTCTGCGTTATGTACCACAGTATTAGTGTCCGGCTCCATGGCTAAATGGTTAGCGTGCTGGACGTTGGTCACATGGGTCCCGGGTTCCATTCCCGGCAGGATCGGGAGTTTTAACCATCACTGGTTAATTCTAATGGCACGGGGGCAGGGTTCATGTGTCGTCTTCATTATCATTTCATCCTCATCACGACACGCAGGTCGCCTACGGGCATCAAGTCAAACAACCTGCACCTGGCGAGCCGAGCATGACCTCTGACACTCCCGGCACTAAAAGCCATACGTCATTCCATTTCATTAGTATTAGTTGTGAATAGCCCATTCTGCAGTTTTCCTTACCACGGGGATACCACGACCAGCCAGTTCTTTTAGATTAGTATTAGGCAGTAGAGATTTAGTTAGGGGTGGTGCCTTACATGGTGTCTGGTATTCCGCCCGTGTAGGGGTCCACTTAGTATTAAGTTTTAGACTAAATTAGTTGTAGATTTCGTTGTAGTTAAGTAGCCCTTTCGTGGCCAAATTATTTATGAAATGATTTTTTGGGAACTAAACAATTTTACAGTGATGGAATGTCAAATAATGAGATGCTATTAAAAAAAATCAAACACTGGAACTGTGAAAAAAATAATGTGGGAACTATACTTCCCAATAACCAAATGCTATCACACAAAAATCAGGACATAAAATGTGAATATGTGCATTCATCTCATACCACACAGAAGTATAACTAACTTACACTGAACACAGCTGTAACCATAATTTCAGGTAGAATAAGGGGTGTACAAAGTGAAAGCCAAACGAATAATAGATCCACAATTATATACTGGAAAGGTAATCTGGACACATTTATTTGTCATGAAACAAGCTACTAATACATTACATTTTACTTTTCATGAAATTTATGGAACTCAGTAACATAGTAAAATGAAATAAAATAAAATAACAAAATAATTCTGGAGATGAGTAATCATGGCAATATGAAGAACTTATGTTCCTGTGTTTCACCTTTACATAAATCCTATTTATTTACCCATACTGAGACAAAAATGTGCTCAATCTATGTCTGAAGTACTACAGAATAATTTATAATAATGTAAATAGCTTAGAATTGCTAATATCCATCTTCCTGGTGCAGAAAATCAATCAATCAATCAATACTGATCTGCATTTAGGGCAGACGCCCAGGTGGCAGATTCCCTATTTGTTGTTTTCCTAGCCTTTTCCTAAATGATTTCAAAGAAATTGGAAATTTATTGAACTTCTCTCTTGGTAAGTTATTCCAATCCCTAACTCCCCTTCCTATAAATGAATATTTGCCCCAGTTTGTCCTCCTGAATTCCAACTTTATCTTCATATTGTGATCTTTCCTACTTTTATAAACGCCATTCAAACTTATTCGTCTACTAATGTAATTCCACGCCATCTCTCCGCTGACAGCTCGGAACATACACATACACATAAAATCACTTCACTTCCCAAAAATGCGCGCTCCTGGCAGTCATTACACTACACACATGTAAACAAAGACGTCCTCCAACCTAGAGACTGCAAATATACCCAAGCAGAAATTTTTTCTAGATTTTCTGATGTCCACACCAGATAGAAGTACAAATCAAATGTGGTAATCAGGTCACCCAATGGCCCAATAGCGGAAAAAATTTAGTAATAATTATATCACCCACTGGCCACGAAAGGGCTAGTTAGTAAATTAGTTGTACATTTAGTTGTAGTGAAGCAGTTAGTCTAGCCATGTACTATTCTTCTTTATTTCCTTATACCGATGCTTTCTAACTATGGTGGGGTAATAAATATGTAATATAATGCAATGAAATAGCCCATTTAGCACTACACGAAGTACTTAGTTTTCCTTTCTTTCATTCCTTTGATTATTATTTTATTAATATTATTTCTTTCTTCTTTCCTTCCTTCCTTCCTTCCTTCCTTCCTTCCTTTCCTTTCATTCTTAATCCGTTTACCTTCCAGGGTTGGTTTTTCCCCGGACTCAGTGAAGGATCCCCCACCTCTACCGCCTCAAGGGCAGTGTCATGGAGCGTGAGAATTTGGGTCGGAGGATACAACTGGGAAGAAAGACCAGTACCTTGCCCAGGTGGCCTCACCTGGTATGCTGAACAGTGGCTTTGTGGGGGGGGGGAAGGGAATATAGGAAGGGACAGGCAAGGAAGAGGGAAAGAAGCAACCGTGGCCTTTAGTTAGGTACCATCCCCGCATTTGCCTGGAGAAGTGGGAGACTATGGAAAACCACTTCGAAGATCGAACCCTCTCCAATCAGTTGAGCTCCCGAGACTGAGTTGACCACGTACCAGCCCTCGTACCACTTTTCAAATTTCGTGGTAGAGCCGGGAATCGAATCCGGGCCTCCCGAGGTGGCAGCTAATCATACTAACCACTACACCACAGAGGCGTGCATTTGCCTTCATTTGTGCCCATATTTCTTTCATTCTTTTACTGTGGGCTTCCTTTCTGTCTTCAGACCAGGTTGTATCAGTCATCTTTGGTCTTTTCTCTTGGTTAACTTGCCATTTATGAATTTTGAATCTGATGATTACCACTGTTTGGACATCTGCTGGTGTAATTCCTGTCTGTTTCAAACCTGTTTTAATTTCGCCAATCCATTCCATTGTGTCTGTTTTAGCCTTACTCCTAGTTTCATAGAATTCGACTATGTGTTTGGTAAGTCTGTCTGGATGCATTCTTTTAATATGAACATAGAATCTTAGCCAGTGCTTTCTAATGTCACTGTGAATGTGTGTGTATTGTTTGATTTCTTGTCTACCCCGAGGTTGGTATTATCCATGATAAATCTCGGGCCTAGAATTTTATTATGATTTTCCGTTCCTTTTTCTGAATATTTTCAATGTCTGCTTTCCTGTTCAAAATTAGCGTCTCTGATCCAAAAACATATTCTGGTTTAATGACTGTATTGTATTATCTCATCTTTGTATGTCTGGAGATACATTTTTTGTTACAGATATTTTGGGTTTGTCGATGTGCACTTCCCATCGTTTGGCATCTAATTTCATTGGCTTTGGTTTCGAGTCCATTTTTCTGAATTGTTTCACCAAGATACTTAAATTGTGATACTCGTTTAAATTTGCCATATGTTGTTTCCATGAATGTTGGTGTATGTTTGTTGCGGATCATGTCATATCTGAAGACCGACTTTTCCGCAATATCTTTCAGGAGTTCAATCTGATTTGGGGCTGTTGAAATGTCTCGGGTTAGTATTGCTAGGTCATCCGCAAATGCTAAGCAATCTATCGCTAGTTTTTTTTTCTATCGATAGTGATTGGTTGGTGAATTTTGAGGACCAATTTCTTTTTGCGCCATTCTTGTGTCACTTTTCCAAGGACGCAGTTGAAGAGTAAGAGCGAGAAACCATCTGCATTCTTCTTTCTTCGTTATGCCCGTTTACAGAGCGCGTTGGAACTTGTTAGCTTGATGATGGTTTTCCTTTCTCCTTCTCCTCCCAAAATCTCTTCATGAACTCGCCTGTGCTGTTTCTTGCGTTCTTCCGTCAATTGTCTCCCTGTGGTTCTTTTAGCCTTTTCCGTGAACGTGTGCTTTGCAACCACATTCCCAAATGCCTTGCGATCCCTGATGATATCTTCTGTGATGTTCATTTCTGCTTTATTTTCTCAAACCAGCTTATTTTGACCTTCTTTGAATTGATTGTACCAAGCAGTTTTTTTTTTGCATATCTAGTGTCGTCCATTCTACATATGTAGCCATAGAATTTCAATCGTCTCCTGCGTACGGTATCGGTGAACTTGTCGATTGCTTTGTACAAATCTACAGTTTTCCTTTTCATCCATATACCATTTACATGAACGGGCCCATATATTTTCCTCAGAATTTTTCGTTCTTGTTTTTCAATTTCATCCATTTTAGAGTGGCCTCCTAGAGATTTGGTTTCTGAGGCATACAAGGCTTCCGGAAGAACAAGAGTCTTGTAATGCCGAAGTTTTGCATTTCGTGACATCAATCTTTTATTTAATTTTTAATTTTCAACTTGTAACCCTAGCATGATGAAACCGTCTGTATTATTACTATTATTATTATTATTATTATGAAACACTGGTGGGATGTGGCTGCTAGACAAACGCAGAATACGATGAATATTCTCAAAATATTTATTTGTGGAAGTTTGTATCACTTTTCATTCGTTGCAGACCGAAATGCAGCGAAATCTGTTGAGAAGTACTTCGCTGTCACCGAGCTCGACAGCTGCAGTCGCTTAAGTGCGGCCAGTATCCAGTATTCGGGAGATAGTAGGTTCGAACCCCACTGTCGACAGCCCTGAAAATGGTTTTCCGTGGTTTCCCATTTTCACACCAGGCAAATGCTGGGGCTGTACCTTAATTAAGGCCACGGCCGCTTCCTTCCCACTCCTAGCCCTTTCCTGTCCCATCGTCGCCGTAAGACCCATCTGTGTCGGTGCGACGTAAAACAACTAAAAAAAAAAAAACTTCGCTGTCTGCTAGAAAATAAAAATATCTGAGGGGAGTAATTATATAGATACTATCTGAAACACCTGGATGGTATCTCAGACAGGCGTAATCAACGTCGTTCACTGTGGAACACGTGCAAGTAGTGGATTACAAATCAATTTATCCACGTAATGAAGCGAGCGGTCCGATTAATAGGTTAAAGCGAATCGCTTGACACGGGTCGCTAAATGTATATCGACTTAACTATGTCCGTTTCTCATCAGGCTGAAGGTAAGCATACAAGATGTGATCAATCTCTCCTGTTGCCTGCCAATACACAGAGCATCCCGCACCAACATCCAGGTATTTTGTCGAACACATAAATTCACGAAATACGCAAATTTCACTCATATTCCTAGTAAGATTTATCAATCCACAGGTGTGTTCAAACTGAAACGCTTAACATCTTTTTATCATTCATTCTTCGTATTTATATACAGTTCTACTTAGTTTAATGATATACCGGGCAAGTTGGCCGTGCGGTTAGGAGCGCGCAGCTGTGAGCTCACATCCGGGAGATAGTGGGTTCGAACCCCACTGTCGGCAGCTCTGAAGATGGTTTTGTGTGGTTTACCATTTTCACACCAGGCAAATGCTGGTGCTGTACCTTAATTAAGGCCACGGCCGCTTCCTTCACATTCCTTGGCCTTTCCTGTCCCATCGTCTAGTGCTGGGAGAGGAGGCAGTCCTCCGAGTGATTCAATCGGTAGTAGCAAGTGAAGCGCTCTACCGGTATTCTCCGGTACTACTGCGGAGAATTGCGGAGGTATACGGAGGGTGGCGGAGGAAACTGAGCGAACGTGCTCTGCTCATTCAGACAAAACACTCCTTGCTGTCAGTTGCTGCGTGTGACGGGTGAACTTTCTGGCACCGTTAACTTCACTGTGTAGCTAATGCCACGAAAACCATCAGTTGTTTGGAATTTTTTCGATAGAGAAGGCGATCGGAAGAAATCTGCCAAGTACAAATTATGTGCGCGTAGTTTTTCAACGGGAGGAGGCACATCTAATTTGTTTGATCATTTAAAGAGGAGTCATAAGCAGTGTTTGGAACCAACAACTGAGCTAAGTAGCGAGGTGTACGCCCCAGGCAGTGAAGAGCATAAGCGGCTGAATCGGAGTTTGGCTATGTTTGTTTCTATAGATAAGCAACCGCTCGACATTGTCCGGGATGAAGGCTTCAGGAAGTTTGTTAACGATTTAAATCCGAGGTATGAACTACCATGTCGCCGAACTCTGTCTGAGGTAGGTGGAAAATGAACTCATATTGCACCATTTATTGTACAGTATTACAATTAATTGCCAGCTATTTCTGTGATCGATACCTACATTATATTTATTTTTTCTTAGGGAATTCTAGGCGAAATATATGACGAAGTACGCAATAAGCTGAACATCGAACTGGCAGCAGCAAAACATGTCGCTTTAACGACGGACTGTTGGACATCCAATAGACAAGACCCGTACATAACTGTGACTGCCTATTTTATATCAGAGGCGTCAAATGCACTGATGTCCGCATGTCTGGCAACGGAAATTCTGGAAGGAAGTTATACCGCGGAGCATATCGCTAGCCGCTTGTCAGACATCATCAATTCTTGGCAGCTGTCTGGTAAAGTGCCAGCAATTACTACAGATAACGCTGCAAATATGGTAGCTGTGGTACGAAAGTTAAATATCCGCCATGTTCCCTGTGTAGCGCACACACTTAATTTGGCCATAAGTGATGTGGTAAAGAGCACGTTCCCTTTCCGTACGCTTTTGGATACTTGCTCAAATATTGTCACGCATTTCAAGTAAGTATGCCCACAACAGAAGTAAAAGTAAGATTAGGGTTCTAAGTTTCGAAATGTTAAACTCAAGGTATCGCCGAACTATGGCTTATAAAAATATATTTGCTCCACGCCTTCTCGCAACGCTGCTAGTTTTTGTTTCCTAATTTTTCTTCTAGGCAAAGTACTGTTGCAAGCCATAAATTAAAACATCAACAGTTAGAGTCCGGTAAGCAGCCACTCCGGCTTATTCAGTACTGTTCGGCCCGATGGAACAGTCAGCTTGCCATGATGCGCCGGCTGCTCGAGGTTAAGGACCAACTCATAGTGGCTCAGTCGGAACTTGTGAATGCGCCGCAAGCGCTATCAGGTGAGAATTACGAATACAGTGTAATGTATTGAAAATTATGTCTTTTTGTAACATTTGAATATAATGTATGACCACAACTTTTTCCACCTGACGAATGGTTGACCTTAAAGGAGTGTGTAGCAATTCTAGACCCATTCGAAACGATGACTACCATGTTATCTGGAGAACTATACACCACGTGTTCTCACGTGATCCCTTTGGTGCAAGGAGTATTTATCTCTCTTTCTACGGAAGTAGAAAAACCAGCTACCACTGTCGGAGAGATGGTCCTCGAAGCAAGTCTGGAAGCCGTAGCAACGCGACTTTTAGCATATGAAACTCTTTCTGTGACAAGGGCGGAAACTTTTCTTGATCCTAGGTATAAAAAGGATGGATTTCGAATACCAGATCATCCAGAAGAAGCACGAAAACAGGTTAGTGTTACTATTTTGAATGGAACAATAGCACAAACCAAGCATGTGACAATTTTTCAGGTTGAAGTCGATCTAAGGACTACGATCCAAAGGCGTGATAGGCTACAAGCAGCAGCAGAAAGTTCAGCATCGTTGGAAGAAAAGCCTGCTGCAGGAAGAAACGAAGGCAGACGTAATCTCTTAGCGTTTTTGGATGCAAAGCTGGCCCAGAAGCGACGTGTTGCGACGTCTACGTCGAATACCACTATACTCCTAAGGCAGTACGTGGAATTAGAGCCAGAGCATAGGTTGACTGACCCTGTTAAGTACTGGGCTCAAATGGCGAACCAATCGAATCCGCTTCATGAAATAGCTGGATATTACCTTTGTATTCCAGCTACCTCTGTCCCAGCGGAGAGAATGTTTTCTGCTGCCGGACAAATAATCACAGCAAGATGAAATGCTTTATCGCCAGAGCGAGCAAACACTTTGCTTTTCTTACATGGAAACTCAAAATATTTCTTCAAGTAACGCATATAGCCTTGAACTTCGTTTCTTCTTGACTGAAACGTACGTTTATTATTTATTTATTTATTTATTTATTTATTTATTTATTTATTTATTTATTTATTTATTTATTTATTTATGTGTTCGGTGTATAACTGTGTCTCCGAAGTAATTGGGGGCATTTATTATGGGGCTGCCTTTTTATAATATACTTCTCTTTAATATACCAAAAAATTATGAATTATTGTTACATTAAATGATGTATCGGTATTATATGATATACGGTAGTTTCTTCATTCAAAACAACACTACTACATCTGTTGCTTAAAAACGGTACCATACGTAGCAGTCCAACGACTTGGCCGCGTTAACACTCTACTTAAAATAGGTTATAGTAACACAAACTTCTCCGCTCCTACCGCTCCTTTCCTTGCATAACGGTTTTAGCGGAGGAAGCGGAGGCAACGGAGGTAATCGGAGGTACCGATTAATGTTGCGCGAACAACTGCTCTGCTCCTACCGCTCCTTTCCCAGCACTACCATCGTCGCCGTAAGACCTGTCTGTGTCAGTGCGACGTAAAATAACTAGGAAAAAAAGTTGAATGGTACTTATAATAGTTCAAAAAAGAAGTCATAATTGGGTTCAAATTTCGATCATGTAGATATTAACAAAAATGTAACATAACCAAGTTTTAACGTAGGTCTTGTACGACTGTGAATTTATTCGTGTGAATATTAAATGTTTGAAGAGCCTCCGTTGCTCAGGCGGCAGCGCGCCGGCCTCTCAACACTAGGTTCCGTGGTTCAAATCCCGGTCACTCCATGTGAGATTTGTGCTGGAAAAAGCGGAGGACGGGTTTTTCTCCTGGTACTCCGGTTTTCCCTGTCACCTTTCATTCCAGCAACACTCTCCAATATCATTTCATTTCATCTGTCAGTCATTAATCATTACCCCAGAGGAGTGCGACAGGCTTCGGCAGCCGGCACAATTCCAATCCTCGCCGCTAGATGGGGGTTCATTCATTCCATCCCTGAACCGGTCAAAGGACTGGAAACAGGCTGTGGATTTTCAATATTGAATGTTAGAATTAAAGCTGGGAATTGAAATATGTTACCAGCCAAAATTTGTATTATTTTGTACTCCAAAACACGTTTCAGAGCTTATACTCTATCGTCAGGTGGTGAAATGCTGACATTTAATTGGATCATGGAAATCAAAAACCCACTAACTCCAGTAAATTAATCTTACAGGGAGGATGAATAACTATTTTACGGCTATGTTCCCCATTAAATCATCTTGATACTTTTAAATTCCAATATTATCTTAATATAAACAAACTGTGAATATCAACATAACGATAGTTGGATGGGTATTTTTTTAATATTATATAGGCCTGGAATTAGTTTTTTGATTTCCATAGTGTCTTAACAAATGCAAACATCACAACGCCCTTTTTGGCAGTCACTATTGTTTATTGTCTGACATTCGATGCACACCAAAGTTGAACACCCACATTTACCTGAAGTTTGTGATGGGAACAGGGAGATTTCGCTGGAAGTCAAAATTTATGGTTTCTGTGTTATTCTCATCTTCCCTTGGCATGCAACAGTGCTGAAAACTAGTATATGGAAAGCAGAAACTAACTCCATGGAATAAATTGGTTTGTGATTTTCGCGCAAAAATAAACAGCTTGTAAGTTACATCCGGATTTGTGTGTTTTCTGTTGTACATGGATAGTAGGCTACGCTTGCAACATGTTTCCGTCATAACTTTCAATAAGAAGATTTGAGTAGTTGAGTGTATTTTCTTTTACAATAACTCAATTGTGTGTCTATTTGATACAAATTGTTTTCAAAGTTAATTGTACTTTTTCATTGAAGGTTAGGGGCTGTGTACGTTATTAATTAATCACAATGATGCTGGGTCAAATAGAGATATGTGTCGTTTCAGAAACGCACAATTGCTGCTAAAGCTTAATGAAAATGAAAATGCACAGCCTGTTTCCAGTCATTCGACCGGGTCAGGAATGGAATGAATGAAGTCTCCATCTAGCGGCGAGAATACGAATTGTGTCGCTTGCCGAATCCTGTCGCACTCCTCGGGGGCAATGATTGATGACTGACAGATGAAATGATAGTGGAGAGTGTCGCTGGAATGAAAGATGACAGGGAAAACCGTAATACCCGGAGAAACACCTGCCACGCCTCCACTTTGTCCATCACAAATTTCACATGGGGTGAGCGGGATTCGACTCACGTTACTCAGCGGTGAGAGACCGGTGCACTGCCACCTGAGCCACGGAGTTTTGCTAAAACTGAATATTGTTTTTAAATATTCATTTTCAATTTCATCATTGAAAGTGTGTTGAGAACCTATTAATTGATGTCCATAAATTTCTAGAGTTACTAAAATGTCCAGTTTTATCCGTTTTGGATGTGTGTATAAGATGGTGAGAGAATTTTTCCATATATGATATTGCATGACCTATCTCATACAGATGTGAAACAACTGCAGATTTCTCATGCTTATGTAGTCGTAGTGCCGACAGGTGTTTTTGAAATTAGATATCAAATCGTCTTCCACTTTTTCCAATGTGAACACATTCACAGTTTTCTTAGGTGATTTTAAATACACCAGCCTGTTTGAATTTATCTGGTTTATTGACTGAGTATGGTAGAATCTGACCCAGGTATTTTCTACTGAGAAGCCCATGAGGATATTTTTCTTCTTGAGGATTTTGTCTACTTGGTGTGATGCTGACTGGTAACAGTCTTAATTATTTAATAAAAAATTAATTTTCAAGATAAACTCGGTTCCCCTCATTTTCATTCTGCGTTCGGGATTTAATATCACTAGCAGTCGAAGTTGAGATTATACGTATCACTACCACTCAGTTGCATATTTTGCCCTTTGTTCATAATAACCGTATGTCTGTGATTGACAATGCAGCTAGGTGGGAACAATGGGGGAAAAGCTAAATTGGGAATGAACAGGATGAATGGACCAGTGTGTACTAACTAGTTTTGCTGGTTTAGTCAAGTAAGGCGAATGTAGGTGGATAGACTACTTAGGAGAACAACGACCTTGGCCAACGAGGGTGAGGGAAGTACTCAGTTTTAACGATAAGAAATGCGGAACTAAATGAAGCAACAAAGAGAGTTACAAATGAATACCTTGATTTTGAAAGAGTCTAAGTGTCAAAATATAAAATCACAGAAAAGCATAAAAACAAGTTTTAAAACCTGGTAACGTTTTTAAAAGTTGTCGCCACAAGTTTTTTTTTTTTAAGTATAAACATAGAAACATATTAATCAAGTATATTTGCAAAGAAAAAATCCACAATTCAAGTCCTTCAGGCAGGCAACTCAATGTTTAAAACATCCTAGGGATATGAGCTCTGCATTATAAGTATCCTAAATAAAATATAATAAAGTATAATAATTTATTCTTTATTTATTCCTAAAAATTACAATCGTTTTCTTAATCAACGTTATCCGGTTGATTAGATTAGCAGTTTGCCTTTTCTACCACTACGAGCGCTAATGTGAGTCAGTGCAGAGTTTCACTTAAGCCCTTATAAGTGCATTCGGCGTGGACATTTTTTTAAAAATCAAGAAACACCTGAGGTTATTGAACCAAGGAACACATAGCAGAAATAATTATGTAAATATGTTAATTTGGCTAGGATTTGAATCAACAAGGAAACGAGTGAAGAAACAAGCTTTTCCGCAACTGAATTTAGGCCGGCAGTGATTTTCAACATTTGTTTTTAGTTTGATAGAGATATCCAAGACCCACGATTTGAAACTTTCCGGCCCTTTATCCCTCCACCGTTCGGCACAATTAGGAAATTGCTCAATTTTACGTTTTTCATAGTATGGGGACCCCTACAGCAGGGCCTCTCAGGGTGCAAGCGCGTGGTGCATGCACTGTGCACGGTGCAAAAGACGACTTGGCTTGGTTGACCAGAGTGCAGACCCCCCACTCCTCGATTTGGAGCAATAGCGCTTACTCTCTCTTTCCTCACGCCCCTCTCGCTCGCTCCGCCTGTCTCCCTCTGCCCCACTTGCGCCGTAGCGCTCCAAATCCGGGCTGAGTTGAGCCGAGTATAGCCGAGTAGAGCCGAGCTTAGCCGAGTAGCCAAGAGACGAAGCGTTGATCCGAGCTATACCGAGCGGCACCGATGCACAGTGCACGGAGCTCTTGCGCCTCGCTCTGCACGCGTGAGATTTTGGGCGTTTGAGAGGCCCTGCCCTACAGGTACTTTGTCTGCTATGACATGTTTTCAACATTAAAACAAGTTTTACTACGTGCTAACGTATAAAAAATGTTAGCTACATAAGTTTTACAAAAAATTAGGTACATAGGAATATATTAAGCAAGTATACTTGCAAGCAAAAAAATTTCCTTCCAGAACACATGAATGAAAACTGAGAATTGAGAATGCATCTGTATTCCATGTTCTTGTAACTAATCAATGTCTCAACATTCGTTATCAAACTTATTGTATTTGTACTTAAGACACAGTCACAGTTTTATTACACACAAATCTGCAATCTTCCCTGTCAGATTATGTAATTACATTGAGTTGTTCTGGCAAATAAAATATCGTTTTTTTTCTCAAGTCCCATTTCTTATCACCTGTGATACGGTTTATGCATTCAAGTTGTTGCTTCACAGTAGCTGCTAAATCTTGTCGTCGTCTTCTAGTTTTTGCAATGTTGCAGGTGATCCAGGTAGAAATATGATTAAATAACTTTCTTACGAGTAAATAAACTATTTCAATTTCTTATTTTAATCCAGGAAGGTTGAGAAATGTTTATCTTTTCAGTATACATGAAGGTATCTGCAGATTTACAGTAACCCTTGAAATCGGGTTATACAATATTTACAATAACTTAAAGATGTTTTTATCAACTGAATATGATTGAAGGTTTCGGCACAAATACTTTATTTTGCATTCTTGTATTGTGTTTCCAAACTTTGTCCTGTTTTTCTAAAGTGGGGAAGGGTGTATGAAATGAGATGAACCATGGCAGCTCTTCCTGTGATTAGTACCCTTATGTGTGGAACACCATAGGTCTGTGTTACCTGTGAATGGTGCCATTATGTGTGACATGCCAGGTGTATGCATACATTTTTGCCGATTTTTGTGGTAATAATTTCGTGTGGCTATTACTAGCCGATTGCAGCCCTTGTAAGGCAGACCCTCCGATGAGGGTGGGCGGCATCTGCCATGTATAGGTAACTGCGTGTTATTGTGGTGGAGGATAGTGTTATGTGTGGTGTGTGAGTTGCAGGGATGTTGGGGACATCACAAACACCCAGCCCCAGGGCCATTGGAATTAACCAATTAAGGTTAAAATCCCCGACCCGGCCGGGAATCGAACCCGGGACCCTCGGAACCGAAGGCCAGTACGCTGACCATTCAGCCAACGAGTCGGACATTTTTGTGGTAAAGGAAACGCGTAATTTTCAAGGGAAATGAGTTTTCTGTTTATTCAAAATATTGGCCATCGGCTTCTACACACTTCGCCCGTCTTTAAGGTAAGTTATGAATACCATGCCAGAAAATCTGCTTGTCTTTTGCATCAAACCATTCGTCGAGCCATTTTCCAACTTCCTCGAAATTGCTGAAATGCTGCTCTGCGAGCGCGTGCCCAATTGATGCGAAGAGGTGATAGTCAGATGGCGCCAGGTCGGGGCAGTACGGCGGGTGCCTTTCACTGGAGTTTGTTGTGTAAGACGGCGCATTGTCGTGTAACAAAATCACTTTGCCTTGTCCTCTAGCCCATTCCAGTCGTCTTTCGATCAATGCTTGATTTAAAGAGATCATTTGTTGGCGATAGTGTTGTGCATTAACGTTTTCATCCAGTACCACCTGCAACTGCTCGTCTTCGCACTTTTGTGGTCTGCCAGAGCGCGCACTGTCTTTCACATACAAATCACCACGTTTAAATTGTCGAAACCATGTCTCGCATATTCTTATCGATGGAGCGTATTCAGCATATGTTTCTACCGGCAAACGATGACTTTCCACAGCCTTTTCCTTTCGATTAAATAAGAAAAGCAAAGGGTGCCGCAAACGTTCATTTTCAGGCACAAACGTCAACATGATCACTGAACGATACAACACAGACGCTAGTGTTTGGCGGACTCAACTTAGTAGGTAGGTTAATGTCAGACGAACAAACTGACGTATGTGTCAAATTCATACGCTGCGTACTGTTCGCTGGCGCCATCTCTTAGTGAAACCGGAAAATACTTCTGCACACACCTGGTACCATGGGTCTACATTATTCGAGACTTAGTACCACCATGCGAAGAACACCATGATGCCAACCTCATCAGAAGGGTTAACGGGATGAAATGAATGATGTGATATTATTGTACGAAGGGAGAGGGTGAAACCCGATGACAACACATAGCCTGCTCCATCCCACAGACGAATCACCATGAACAGCGCCATATACCTTCACTCCATATGAGCACTGCGGAGAGGTTTGGAATTTAATCCAGTCTTTTGGCACACAGTCTACTGTCTGCGTCTGACGGTAAGTTGTGGCAGCTTGTAGGTACGGCACGAGTGACAAATACTATATTCTTAGCTACAAACATTAGTCGTGAAGCGTGTAGGTACGGCACGAGCGACAGATACTATATTCTTAGCTAAAAACATTAGTTGTGGCAGCTTGTATGTACGGCACGAGCGACAGGTACTATATTCTTAGCTACAAACATAAGTCGTGGCAGCTTGTAGGTACGGCACGAGCAACAGGTATTATATTCTTAGCTACAAACATTAGTCGTGGCAGCTTGTAGGTACGGCACGAGCAACAGGTATTATATTCTTAGCTACAAACATTAGTCGTGGCAGCTTGTAGGTACGGAACGAGTGACAGATACTATATTCTTAGCGACAAACATTAGTCGTAGCAGCTTGTAGGTACGGCATGAGCGACAGGTATTATATTCTTAGCTACAAACATTAGTCGTGGCAGCTTGTAGGTACGGCACGAGTGACAGGTACTATATTCATAGCTACAAACATTAGTCGTAGCAGCTTGTAGGTACGGCACGAGTGACAGATACTATATTCTTAGCTACAAACATTTGTCGTGGCAGCTTGTAGGTACGGTACGAGTGACAGATACTATACTCTTAGCTACAAACATTTGTCGTGACAGCTTGTAGGTACGGTACGACTGACAGATACTATAGTCTTTGCTACAAACATTAGTCGTGACAGCTTTTAGGTACGGCACGAGTGACAGATACTATACTCTTAGCTACAAACATTTGTCGAGGCAGCTTGTAGGTACGGTACGACTGACAGATACTATATTCTTAGCTACAAACATTAGTCGTGACAGCTTTTAGGTACGGCACGAGTGACAGATACTATACTCTTAGCTACTAACATTTGTCGTGGCAGCTTGTAGGTACGGTACGAGTAACAGATACTATACTCTTAGCTACAAATATTAGTCGTGACAGACAACGCGACCTCCTGCATATTCCCTATTAAACTGTTCATTATGCAGTACTTACTAATTATAGTAAACTAGCTGATGTACCCGTGCTTCGCTACGGAATTCTACATTGTATGCAGAATTCTAGGTTAGGTAGTGTACACGTTGTGAGCAAGATTGTCTTAAATTGTATAGCTCTTAACGGTACCCTAGAAACGGGACGGGATGTCGCCAAACATCTTTTCTCATATGAAGCCTGAAGAAATGTTCACTGTAATGATAGACCCAATTTCATACCATCAGTCACAATCAGGTTGGGATGTTTTCATTATAATGCCTTTTTTCATCCTCAGAAAGACTCTCTTAGTGGTTTTCCCAACTGAAATGAACATACAATGACGTCAATAGGAATGGTGCGATTAAAGGCAATGCTTTCATATTACGAAATACTCGTTCAAATGAAACACCACACATATTGTCACTTTTAATGAACAGGACTACGCTGCCTATCTAACAGTCCAAAGTTCCAGGCCAGGAATGACCAAACCGCAGACAGCCGTGATCCGTGAACACTCCTGGGCTTTCTTCGGCGGGGAGACGGTCGAATAGTGGAGACTCCCAGGCAAAAACTATGCCCTATTACTATGCTGTTTCCTAGGAGTACCCGATGAGTCGGAAAATATCAATTCACTACACTGGCGGCGAAAAAATCTATCTGAGTTGAAGGCAAATTTTTCCTTCAAGCCAGAAGAGAAACCCCCTCTTCACTGCTAGTTTGGAATAAATTGAATGTAGAATTTATTACTTATAGCTTAAAATATAGTGGCTCTTTCTCGGACTTTGCATACCAATTTGCAATGAAATAGGACCACTAATAACGTAAATATTTAAAAATTACATTTTAAGCCTTCCCCTAAACCACCATTTCACTTAGCGTGAATAAAATTATTCATAGGCTAGATTGTAGCGACGTATTCCTCGACTTTGCATACCAATTCTTATTAAGATAGGACTACTAAAAACATAAATATTGAAAATAAAATTTTTGGCCTTCCCCTAAACTACCATTTCTATCAGCGTGAATAAAATTATTTATGGCCGAGTGTAGCGACTTATTTCCCGACTTTGCATATCGATTTTTATTAAATTCTCTTTGGCCGTTTTCTAGTGATGCGTGTACATACAGACAGCCAGATAGACAGACAGAAATTACAGAAAAGTAAAAAGTGCATTTCCTGGTTACTGTGGACATGGCCGATACAGAAATACCATTCTTTTCAAATTCTGAGCAATGTACAGACAAAACTCTTATTTTATATATATATAGATATATATAGATGTGTAACTAACCCTCAAATGCACTACCACTTTGAAACTTCAGGACAGCACCTTAATTCGCAAGACTCGCCACGGACGGAACAGATGTTTATTGTCAGGCCTTGATACCCGGGATATGCGCATGCGCGGCAGTCATTCTTATCCGTCGCACCTCCTAACCCGGCATCCACGCAAATACTCGTCAGACGACTATAGTATGTAGAAATTGTACCTACCCTGCCGGCCAATATTCTGATAGTAATTCCTTTTTTTCGACTTACGGGAGACCGTATCGACTTCACGCCTTAACGATCATGGCCAACAGGTGAGCTTTTCCATTCTAGTATTATAAACTGAAATCTTTAGTACGTTACATGATGGCAGTGAAGGCAGGAGTATCCAGTGAAGAGATGATGAGGAGGCGCCTGTATCCACCATAATTTCGTTTGGATATTTCTAGACAACCTCATCAGAGGAGTTAATGGGATGAAATGAATGACATATGATTGTAGGAAGGGAGAAGGTGAATCCCGATGCCGACACATGTAAGGCAGACCCTCCGATGAGGGTGGGCGTCATCTGCCATCTGTAGGTAACTGCGTGCTATTGTGATGGAGAATGGTGTTATACGTGGTGTGTGAGTTGCAGGGATGTTGGGGACATCAAAAACACCCAGCCCACGGGCCACTGGAATTAACCAATGGTTAAAATCTCCTACCCGGCTGGGCATCGAACCCGGGATCCTCTAAACAGAAGGCCAGTACACTGACGGACAATGTATCCACTGACTAGAACCTAAAACAAATAATGACGAAAAACGATCGTGAAATCGAAACCACAATTCAAAATACCTTAATTACTGCGATGATGTTTTTTTATCTAAAGGGGTCCAAAATCCAGACCACCGGCCCCTCATAGTGGTACTAATCACTGGTTACGCAGACTCTTGGTGTTCCTTCCATGGTGGTACTAATCATAGGTAATGCAGACCCATGGTGATTAATGTCTTGCTCAGGCAAAAAAAGACCCGTGGTGTCCCGCACATGAGGGTATTACTCTCTGGCAACAGAGACTCATGGTGTTCCTCGTATAATGGTACTAATCACGGGTGATTTATAAACCCGTGGTGTTCCTCACACAAAGGTACTAGTCAGACAACGTAAACTCATGGTGCTCCTCATATAGCGGTGCTACTCGGAGGTAACGCATACCCATTCTAAACACGGTTGGAAGCAACCCATTGAAGCACCTACTGTCGCTAGACGCTAGTCTATGCAAGCTAGCACCCGCTCCCCCGCCACGGTGGAATGCACACGATGGTACTAATCACAGACAACGCCCAGACCCGTGGTGTTCCGTACATAATGGTACTGCTTCTAGGTAATGTCACCTCGTGGTGTTTCTCATCTAATGGTACAAATCACAAGTAGTCTTATGGCTCTGATTTCATCATCCCTTGATCGCCCCTTTTTGTCGCCTCTTACGACAGGGAGGGGATATCGTGGGTGTATACGTCTGCGTACCCCACCCATACAGTGAAGAAAAGTTGAACTTCGACACTTCATTATACGCACTTTACACATGCATTCGGTTGTTAAAACACTCGACGCGGGAAAAAAAAAACACATGTCAATTTAACGTTTTTATTTTGTAATGTAAGCCAGCGGCTTAAGTTTAGGAAAAGCTTCTTGAGAGTAACCAAACACTTGCAGGAACAGCGCAGCAAGCAAGAATTCAAGAATGGTGCGTCAGGAGTCAACATACGAGGATCAATCAATGGATGACCCCAAAAGAGGAACTCCCTCCTGGCCATGTCACAGATTGGGTGAATTGGAGAGCACTGAATAGACTGCGCTCTGGTGTTACGCGGTGCAGGGCAAACCAGAAGAAATGGGGTTTCAAAGTGGACAGTACCTTGTGTGTATGTGGAGAAGAGCAGACCACAGCCCATTTGCTGCAATGTAGTTCATGCCCATTCAGCTGCACAACAGAAGACCTGGTTAAAGCGAAGCCAAATGCACTTGATGTCGCAAGATTTTGGGCTCACATAGTTTAACGTGGTTCTTCGTCATTGAAATATTTATACTGATTTATGTTTTTTCCTTATATTTAATTTTAAACTTATGTATGCTTCTGACACGATAAAAATGAAGTTTTGTAATTTTGCAGTAACCTACTGAGGTCAATGCCCTCTACCCTCTGACACTAAAGGTGGACCATTTCATAACAATACTGAAGAAATAGCCAAATATTATTTCCAGATTATTCAAGAATACAAAACAGTCCGCGGTAAGAACCAGATAAATTGAGTTGTTTTGTTAATACTCTGAATAATAAAAGTGGCTTCAACCAGGCAGGTCAGTTTGTCTTTGTGTTTATGTCGTCGTCGTCGTTGTTGTGAAAGTGGAAACTATTATCTCGTAAATAAATTATTGGACCGGGCGAGTTGGCCGTGCGCGTAGAGGCGCGCGGCTGTGAGCTTGCATCCGGGAGATAGTAGGTTCGAATCCCACTATCGGCAGCCCTGAAAATGGTTTTCCGTGGTTTCCCATTTTCACACCAGGCAAATGCTGGGGCTGTACCTTAATTAAGGCCACGGCCGCTTCCTTCCAACTCCTAGGCCTTTCCTATCCCATCGTCGCCATAAGACCTATCTGTGTCGGCGCGACGTAAAGCCCCTAGCAAAAAAAAAAAAAAATTATTGGCAGCAAATTTTCACGGCTGCTTCCGTTAAAGAGAACTATTGCATCTTACTAGCTAACAATACGTAAATGTGACTTACATGCTTTGGTTTTTACTCGTCCATATCAGAAAATAATGCCTGCTCAATATAGAACAGATCATTTTAATTCACGATCCAAAGCAGATACTTCATTCATTTTTTAATTAAACGAAATCCAACTAAAATCATTATTTACAAAGTTGTTTCATTATTTGACATTTTTTGCACCGGTGATTTAGTATTGTTTAAAAACCAAAAGAAATGGTGTTTCCTCTGAGAAATTTATTTTTTGACTTATCTTGTTATTTCCTGGGATGAGTGAAATAGACGCTTTTTAAATGAAAGACCTGAAATTTCCCATGTTGGCACTTTTTAATATTTAATTTTCGAACCATGGAGTCACATAGCTGATTTACAGAAGCTTTCAAATGAACTCTAAAAGTCTGTCTATAATAAAGGTGTGCATATATATATCTAAGCTAAGTATGTTGTCAGAAGAGCACGATGTACAAAGTGAAGAATATATTACAAAACTAAAGAAATAGGTCCCATCTCGAGAATATTCATCTACTAATGGAAGTCGCTTGAAACATGGTTCATTCCTTGCTCTATGACGTGTACATTTGGAAATGAAGATAGCTATCATCGATTGTCAGTAACTCCGAGTGGTTTGAATGGATGAAGGTAAAAGTCGTTCGCACCATAAATTTGACCGAATTTAGAACTTCTTCTGGAGAAGATATTTTACCACATGTAGCCGACAGGTGATTGCGTCGAATGGCATACGTAAGTAGAAGAATAAGCTTGAGTTGAGCTTTTAAAATGAGGAAAGATCACAATGTGAAGAGAAAGTTGGAATTCAAGAGGATATATTGGGGCAAATATTCATTTATAGGACAAAGAGTAAGGGAGTGAAATAAATTATCCAGGGAAATGTTCGATAAATTTTCAAGTTCGTTTAAAATATTTAAGAAAAGGGTAGGTAAACAATTATCAATAAATGTAAATGTGAGGCAAACAATTTATAGGGAATCTGCCACCTGGACGACCGCACTAAATGCAGATTGATTGATTGATTGATTGATTGATTGATTGATTGATTGATTGATTGATTGATTGATTGATTGATTGATTGATTGATTGATTGATTGATTGATTGATTGATTGATTGATTGATTGATTGATTGATTGATTGATTGATTGATTGATTGATTGATTGATTGATTGATTGATTGATTGATTGTCAGCAGTGCTCGCTCTTGGTAGACTCAGGAAAATATAGTAAGGTAAAGCTGTATTCTGCACGAAGGCAGGTCAGAATCTCCACAGAGGTGAGCCTGAGCCGGAGTTTACGTACGGTAGGGTGGCCAGCTCCTTTCCGCTCCTCCATTCCCTTAAATGTCAATGTTCTCATAGGTTAATTTTAATATTTCTTTAGTATTACTCACCTCCCCTATCTGGGCATTATCCTTGTAACCAACAATCTTTACATACTGCTGACTGAATACTTCTGCCTCTTGAAGATCTTCGCATACACACTTCCCTTGTTCATTAATGATTCCTGGAATGTCCTCCTTTGAACCTGTTTCTGCCTTAAAGTACCTATACATACACTTCCATTTTTCACTAATATTTGTATGACCATCAATTATGCTTGCCACCATGTTATCCCTACCTGACTTCTTCGCTAGATTCAATTTCCTAATAAGTTCCTTCAATTTATCGTTACTTCCATAACCATTTCTAATTATTTCGTTCCAACCTACACCTCCTTAGTCTCTTTACTTCTGTTATAATATAGTGGATCTTTGCCATTCCTTGCCACCTTTAAAGGTACAAACCTATTTTCGCATTCCTCAACAATTGCTTTAAACCCATCCCAGAGTCTCTTTACATTCTTATTTACCATTTTCCAGCGATCATAGTTTCTTTTCAAACACACCCTCATGCCTGTTTTATCAGCCATATGGTACTGCCTAATAGTGCTAATTTTAATACCTTCCTTTCTTTCATATTTATTTTTAACTACAACAAAAACAGCTTCGTGATCACTAATACCATCTATTACTTCGGTTTCTCTATAGAGCTCATCTGGTTTTATCAGCAACACATCCAAAATATTCTTCCCTCTAGTTGGTTCCACCATTTTCTGAATCAGCTGCCCTTCCCATATTAACTTATTTACCATTTGTTGTTCATGCTTTCTGTCGTTCGCAGTACCTTCGTAATTTCCTATTTTGGTTTACGTCGCACCGACACAGATATGTATTATGGCGACGATGGGAGAGGAAAGGCCTAGGAAGTGGAGGGAAGCGGCCGTGGCCTTAAGATACAGTCCCAGCATTTGCCTGGTGTGAAAATGGAAAACCACGGAAAACCATCTTCAGGGCTGCCGACAGTGGGGCTCGAACCCACTATCTCGCGATTACTGGATACTGGACGCACTTAAGCGACTGCAGCTATCGAGCTCGGTCGCATTACCTTCCCAATTGACATTTGGTAAATTCAGATCACCTGCTACTATCACATTCCTTTCCATATCATTTCCAACATAGCTGATTACCTTATCAAATAATTCTGAATCAGCGTCAGCGCTGCCCTTTCCCGGTCTGTACACTCCAAAGACACCAAGTTGCCTATTATCTTTAGAGAAGAGCCTTACACCCAGAATTTCATGTTTTTCATCCTTAACTTTTTCGTAGCTTACAAATTCTTCTTTCACCAGAATGAATACTCCCCCTCCTACCATTCTTATCCTATCTCTACGATACACACTCCAGTTCCGTGAGAATATTTCTGCATCCATTATATCATTTCTCAGCCATGATTCAACTCCTATTACAATATCTGGATGGCTGAGGTGGGAATCGAACACTCCTCTACTCCGTTGACCTCCCAAGGCTGAATGAACCCAGTTCCAGCCCTCGTACCACTTTTCAAATTTCGCAGCTTAGCCAGGAATCGCACCCGACGAACCTCCGGGTGTGGCAGCTAAACACACAACCACCACACCACAGAGGTGGGCAACGAAATGTAATAATAATTAAAATTTATCCACTGACTAGAATATTAAAAAATGATTATGAATAAAAAACAACCAATGGATCTAATTCGCAATGCTTTAATTTCTTATATAATTATTTAAAAAGGGATTGAAATGTATTAAAGCATTGCCTTTGAAACGAAATCATACGTTTCATTCAAATTTAAAATTTAAAAAGTTAAAAATATAAAAGCAGATCTAATAGAATAAAAAGCAATTAAGGTTAAAAAAGCAAATAGAAAATCGTTTCTAAGCACTATAAAACGGGCCACTATCTCTCATAAAACGGATGACAAGATCTACTGACTGCTCATCATCTCGTAGAATGAGGGAGATGGTACTCAGGTGGTACTACAGCGCAGATCAGCCAGGTCCTCGCACTCTGTAAGGATGTGTATTACAGTCAGATGACCACCGCAAGTACATACTGGGATGGGGAGAGAGCTTCTCCCTTCATTGGAGTGCGTTGCAATACCATGCCCGATCCCCAGACGACGTAATACCACTGTTTCCCTCCGAGAAACCCGATGAGAAGTCTTCATTACCTTCGCAGTCCCTTTAATCGTTCACTATTTATCTGAAAGAGAGCTGGCCTGCCACTCCGTTTCCCAATGGAATATCACCCTATGTTTCAGCTGAGAACGAGTATCACTGGCTGGAACGCTGTAAGGCAAAGTGGGAAGTGTGACCGCCACCTTGGCAGCGCTATCAGCTAACTGGTTTCCCGCAAGTTAAAAAGTGATTTGATAGAATCTGAGGATGTTCTTGTAGAACGAAACTGTAGAAGTCAATTGTAGGGAAGTGAATGTATTCCATAAAACAGACTTCTTAGAAGAGTAATTGTGCTCTGCCGAGTTAAATTCTATCCCTTCAACGAAAGCTGTAACCTTCTTTAATTTTATTTTACAAACGTAGTGACTGGACCGGACTAGTACAAGAAGATGAGCGGCACTAACATTAGGAACATAATCTCTGTTACCATAGAAACAAGCTCGGCGCACAACGTGATACTGTATTCAATTGTTCCTCCAGCGATGGCGCCAGTACTGACTCTCATCTTTAGAAATTAGCCCTGTGCAGCTCTTTCACGCACTACGTGCTACTGTATGTAAATACACTGCACAGCAAAGTCGTCGTTCCAGTCGTGTCCATAATCCAGTCGCAACATTCGCACAAACATTTTTGAATATAGCCAAGTAGAAAGGAGCAGAGCGGGATTAGAATAACCAGTCCTGTGCAGTTTGGGGCAACGTGTCTACATTTTAACCGTAGGCCATGAGTTTCCTTCCCGGCCAAACCAGGGATTTTTATATGGATCGGAGGGCAGGTTGAAGATCCGTTCAGCCTACAATTGGAGAGCTATCTGACGATGAAACTGCGTTTCCGGTCTGGAAAATCACAAACAATGGCAGAGAGGATTCGCCGTGCTCATTTCGCGTCACCTCTTATTCTGCAGCCCTCGGGCGTTGAGCAGTGGTCGTTTGGTAGGCCAAATACCCGTTGCGGCCTATAGTGCAAGGGTATTTGTTTTATTATAATAGGATTAGAATAAAATTGAAGGGAATGTGATCCTAAAAGATTGAACAGTTTGACGCCAGATATTGGTCGAATAGAGAAGGCAAGCAATTCAAATACTTGGAAGAAATCATTCAAAAAAAATTGTTTTTAGAAATTGCTATAGAAGAAAGGTCTAAGAATGTGGAAAAAGCGTATAGCATTACTAAGAATGTATACAATAAGAAATGCTCATCTTAAAAGTGAAATGAAACTGCGTATGGCTTTTAATGCCAGGAGTGTCCGAGGACATGTTCGGCTCGCCAGGTGCAGGTCTTTAGATTTGACTCTCGTAGGCGACCTGCGCGTCGTGATGAGGATGAAATGATTATGAAGACGACACATAGACCCAGCCCCCGTGCCAGCGAAGTTAACCAATAATGGTTAAAATTCCTGACCGTGCCGGGAATCGAACCCGCGACCCCTGTGACCAAAGGACAGCACGCTAACCATTTAGCCATGGAACCGGAGTATCTAAAAAGATAATAAAATAAAGACATAAGGCACTACTATACGGTGGTGAAACCAGAATATCTTTACGCAAGTGAATGTCTAGTTTTGAACTATAGATTAGATAAACTTGAAATACTATGAAGAAAAATCATGAGAAAAATCTTAAGTCCAACGAAAACAACAGAATAATGAAAATTAAAAATAAAGAAATATACCAGAATATATAAAAATAACAGAAACGATAATAAAACGGAGACTGCTACTTTAGAAATATCTATAGAATGTCATGAGCAATCCAAACCAGAAAGATGTAATTCCTTAAAAGTTATGTCTTACCCGATGATGGGTACGTTCCATTTGACTTTTATTATACTTTCCTTGTCCGGCTCCATGTCTAAATGGTTAGCGTGCTGGCCTTTGGTCACAGGGGTCTCGCGTTCGATTTCCGGCAGGGTCGGGAATTTTAACCATAATTGGTTAATTCTGATGGCAGGAGAACTGGGTGTATGTGTCGTCTTCATCATTTTAGACTCATCACGACGCGCAGCTCGCCTACGGGCGTCAAATCAAAACACCTGCATCTGGCGAGCCGAACTTTTCTTCGGACACTCCCGGCACTAAAAGCCATACGCCATTGTATTTTATACTTTCCTTGAGTCTTGTCACAATTTTCTCATGGTGGAAATAGCGCCTTTTGCTTATGAAGCTTATCGTTGGAATATAATAAAATAATGCTATTTGTTTTACGTCCCACTAACTACTTTTACGGTCTTCGAAAACGCCGAGGTGCCGGAATTTAGTCCCTCAGGAGTTCTTTTATGTGCCAGTAAATCTACCGACACGAGGCTGACGTATTTGAGCACCTTCAAATACCACCGGACTGAGCCAGGATCGAACCTGCCAAGTTGGGGTCGGAAGGCCAGCGCCTCAACCGTCTGAGCCACTCAGCCCGGTCTTATCGTTGGGGCAAGCATTTATTTTCTCTAAAAGTACCCAAAATAGGCTGGCAAATATGCACTTAAAATCACAAAATGGGCGCTAAAATTTCAAAAATAGGCACTAAAACCAACCCGAATATACCATCTCCTTAGAATCCAAAATTTTTCAGCATATGTGAATCATACAACATTGTTCTCAGCTAAAGGATTTACACCAAGGAACAAATGATTACCAAAATCAGGAAAAGATAAAAGTAATAACATTAATAATAAACAAGGTTAATAATTACAAATATCTAGGTGAAATCATTGAACGTACAGGTACAGAAAGAATGGCACAAATAACACGTGAACTCAAAATACGGAAAGCATATGGGAAAAACGCGAACATCTACAACAAAAAATGCATGAGCATTAACACAAATATTCGACATTACACGACGGTCGTCAAACCTGAAACATCATGCCAGTGAGACCTTAAACCGTAATTATAAAGGGGATCTCGAAAATATCCAGAAAGCTGAAAGGAAAATCATCCGAAAAATCCTTGGTCCAAAACTTGCAGATGAAGGATATCGTCTGGAATCGCACAAGATCACAGAACAATACTCAAATATTGAAACAGATTTCCGTAAGCGACGATATAAATTTTATGGACACATTATGAGGCTAGATGACAACCGACTAACAAAGAAAATACTGATGTCTCACAAACATTAAAGATTGGATGTAAAAAGTCCAAACTGATCTCAATAACATCATACCTACAGATATCGAAGGGGACGAATCCTTCAGACATGATTTTCACTTGGGAAGTTGCTTCAGAAGATAAGCCCAGCATATCTAGGAGAAAATGGACTGACGAACGTCGAGCTAAACATAGCGATATGTTGAAAGAATTCTAGAAGAACAAGAAAAATAACAGCAGCAAATCATAATTTGCTTTATGTGATCCTTTATGGGTCGGAACAAACTAACTAAATAAATAAATAAATAAATAAATAAATAAATATCGATACAACTGATGACACTCATCTCTGCCAGGCAATAATTGTGCCAACAAGACACCTCAAATGGATCTCAGTCACCACATATTACAATGGGCAACCAGATAATGTTCCAAATTTTGAACAGTAAAACTATGCCTCTTATCGGCTAATATATTTTTAACTTGAGGAAATAAACTTTTCACTTCACATGAGGTCAGGAGGCAGTATTTAAGAGCAGCTAGCCCTGCTGGGGTGATACCTGGTGGTTGTGCTATGTCTTTCCCATCGAGAACAGCAGCAATAGACGAAGCATCCTTCCAGTCGGGATACCTCCGCACTGATTTCACCTCCCGTATCGCTTCATTAAGGTTATCACTGGTCATCTCCACCTCACGAACAAACCCTACAGCCTTCACAAGAGGTAATTCTGTCTCTTCTAGCTGGTTTATTTTGGAAGGTAGCTGTTCAAACTTGGAAGAAATGTACGTGAGACCGTTGAAATCATCGTGGTTGGCCAGTGCAGGGTGCAGATTCAAGACCAACTCTCTCCAGACAGAATCAGAGAACAGAAACTATGCTGTTGTCCTTTTATCACATTTAAGCGCCTGTCTTTGGTAGCTACGTGCAAAGAATGTCTGCTTTCAGCGGGTATCTGGTAAAGAAAACTAAAAAAGTAGAAAACTACGATTTAAAAACTTGGTGTGTGTCATTTTAAGCACTTAACGTGTAAATATCTTCAAAAAAGGCATTAATTCTTTTTTTATGCAATTTGCTACCTACACAGATATGTCTTATGGCGACGATGGGATAGAAACGGCCTAGGAATGGGAAGGAAGTGGCCGTGGCGTTAATTAAGGTACAGCCCTGGCATTTGCCTGGTGTGAAACCACTGAAAACCATCTTTAGGGCTGCCGACAGTGGGGTTCGAACCCACTATCTCCCAGATGCGCGCCCTAACCGCATGACCATCTCGACCGGTAAGGCATTAATTCACCAAATAGGCATTTATTGGTGCTATAAAACCCATCTATTTCCTTCGAAAATCGACTGAAACGTAATTTAGGCTTATGAGCCTACAACTTTGCGTTGAGGAAAAAAATATACAATTTATTACGAAGTCCTCGCCTTACTTATCGTCGATAAAATAGTGGCAACACTTTTTGGATACCCTGTGTTTTACTGAAAGCCACAGGAAATAAATGCTTTGCGTCAAGTGAAGCGAAATTTTGCCATTATTGGCCCCTACATATGTCTTCGTCACATCTCTCGTTTCGCTGGACATTATTCTGACACAAAGCTTGAGGGTGGAGAGAGTGCTAAATGAAAAGGGACGGACAGTGTAAGCTATGGCAAGGGACACTGTGGCGAACAAACAAACAAGCGTTTGAATTATTACAAACATTTACCTGTTGCTGTTTTGTGTGTGTGGCGTGGCGTGCTGCGGTGTTTAGTTCTGTATTGTGTTGCGTGATTTTCAATTGCCTACTCCGTGCGACATCGGGGACCAAGCTTGTTCAATATAAGCCAGAAACAAAGGTGCTCCATTCAGGATAGCAGCTACAGCATGTCAACAACGAATTAGGAATTTCATAATATTATAATCCTGTCCTCGCTCATGATTTCACTTCGCTGTTAAAAAATAAATTATTAATATAAAATCAGGTAAATTAGGTAAATTACGCACACAATATTAATCAACAACTGCACATTCAGTCCGTTCAGACAGTGAATTAAGAATGCTAGAATATGTTCGATATAAGCCAGAAACAAAGGGGCTCCATTCACAATAGCAGCTACAGCATGTCAACTACGAATTAGGAATTTCAAAATATTTTAATCATATTCTCCTTAATTATTTCACTACGTACTGTAAAAATTCACCAAGCATTAAGAGTGCAAAAACAAAAGTCATGACATTCAGAAGGGGAGATGATGATGTTGATGATTGTTTAAAGGGGCCTAACATCTAGGTCATCAGTATCTAATGGTACGAATTAAGACAAACTGTAATTAAAATTTAAAATTCTAAAATGCATCCAAAAGCAAAGCAAAGTCGCTTCCATACAGGCCATGAAGGCCCTTGGAGAAGTGGAAGGTAAAGGCTTCCACCATTGTTAACCTCGGCACGTGATGGGGTAGATTGGTTAGCTCTACGCCCGGCCGCCTTTGCCCCCAGGAATTAACCTGGTACTCATTTTTGGTGTAGGCTGAGTGAACCACAGGGCCATATGCACCTCCGGAAGTGGAACTAATATTCATCCACTAACCAGAATTCAAAACTCGATGATGATGAATGAATGGAGGAATATGGATTTAAAATAATCAGCGGATCCAACTCACAATATCCAAAGTTAAAAATAATTCCAAAATCAACCCACTGACTAGAATTCAAAAAGACGAGGATTCACAATTAGTATGAACTTAAAACAATCCGTGGATCTGACCCGCAATACCTCACCTTCCCCGAAACTCACTTAAAACAATGGTACATACTGACCAAGGGACTGCGTCCAAAGCACAATCCTGAACCGAGGACGTTTGTTGTCTAAAGGTGTCCAAAATCCAAGTCATCGCCCCCTCATAATGGTACTTATCGATGGTAAAGTAGAAGTATGCTATTTGTCATGTGTTGGTCTTAATCACAAGTAACGTAGACTCACGGTGTTCCTCACATTATGATGATGATGATGATGATGATGATGATGATGATGATGATGATAGTTTAAAGGGGCCTAACATCTAGGTCATCGGCCCCTAATGGTACGAAATGAAATGACTAATTAAAAGTTTAAAATGATCCAGTGACCAAAATAACAAATGTCATGAAGAAGGAATGGATGGATATGAATTTAAAACAATCAATGCATCCGACACAAAAACTATCAAAAAAGTATTACTGACCAACGGACCACTTCTAAAGCACAATCCTGAATCGATGATGCTTATAGTGGGAGGAAGTCCAAAATCCAAGTCAGCGACCCCTCATTATGGCACATTGCTAGAAAAGTAGAACCATGGTATTTGTCATGTTGCGGTACTAATCAAAAAGTAGCGTAGAGTCGTGGCATTCCACACATTATGGTACTACTCACAGGTAATGAAATTCGCACGTGTATTACGGACCTACGTTTTCGCACAATGTGGCGCCATTTCCAGGCAACGCAAACCTATGGCGTTCATCACGTAAGTACACTAACCACAGGGACTCGTACTATCCCATGGTGTTCCTCATAGAGTGGGTACTAATCATAGGCGAGCCAGAACCATGGGTTCCTTCATCCCATGGTGTCGCTCATATAGTGCTACTAATCACGAACCTATTTGGTACCCAGCATAGTGGTACTACGCACAAGTAAAGGCGACCCATGATGTTCCCCGCGTCGTGGTACTAATCACAAGTAGTTTCATGGTTATAATATAATCATCCCTTGGTCGCCTCTTTTAGTCGCCTCTTACGATAGGCAGGGTGTACCGTGGGTGTATTCCTTGTCTGCGACCCCCACCCACAGGGGGTTGTGTGTTTGGTCCGCGAGAGGTATTTTATTTCCCTCAAGTCCGCCGGCAAGCCGGCTAGGACTCCCGTATCCGCCATCTGGGATACGCCACGTGTGAGTATGACCTCTCCCCCTGCTACGCCAGCGTAGCAGGTTCGTGGTCCTCACATTGTAGTTCTACCCACAGGTAAAGTACTACGCACAGGTAACGCAGACCTATGGTGTTTCTCACATAATGGCGGCAATCATAGGCAGCGCAAACGCATGGTGTTCTTCACATAGAAGTACTAATCACAGGGACCCGTACTATACCGTGGTGTTCCTGATATAGTGCATACTATTTACAGGCAACGCAGACACACGGCGTTGCTCATATACTGATACTAATCACAGACAACCGAACCTGGAGAGAGAGGAGCCTCCATCATAGTGGCGAACACTATACACGGGTACAGTAAACCCAGAGTGATCCACCCACAGACCCATGGTACTCCTCAAATAGTGGTACTAATCGCAAGAAAAGTCGACTCATGATGTTACTCGCGTTATGGTACTAATCACAGCTATGGTAATGGTTCAAAATTCAGCATTCCTTGGCCGTCTGCGTCCTCCTTCCACAGGGAGTAGAATGAGAGGAAAACTGGCAAGGAATGACGTATTCAGAAATAGGTATGACCCACTTGAGATTGTGACATCATTCAAATACCTAGGTATTACACTGTAGACCACATGAGCAACATATACTCTGCGCATGAAAGAAAAAGTACCGGTAGTAGCTAAAGCAAAGTGTGAGATCAGATCCCCAAACCACACAATTTTTCATTAGACTCTGCCATGGCATTATTCAAGCTCAAAATTGTTCCAGTTGCTACGAACGGTATACAGCTAAAATGGCACAAACTAAATGTTGCAAACCTAAAAAGACTTGAAGGTGTAAAGGCTAGGTACATAAAGCGAATCCTTCAGCTCTCAAAATTTACAGAGAACCGATCGGAATACATTTTAGTGATGTGATTATGTTTGTTGTTTTAAGGGGCCTAACAGGTATGTCATCGGCCCTAATGGTACGAGATGGAACGAAAACCGTGATCATCACAATTTTAAAATACAGTATATCCACCGACTAGCATTAAAAACAAATGGTGATTGGAATGATTATGGGATTAAAATAATCAGTGAATCTAATTCAGAATACCTTATTTTCTAATAATGTTATGGAAAATATAAATTACAATGGAATAAGGCAATGCCTTGAAGTACAGAGATATATATCATTCAAGTTAGAAGTTAAAATAACACATTAAAATACACAAACACGAAATAAAATAGAGTCAACAGGGTAAAAGCTTAGCCAACAAAAATACTCTAACACAAAATACACTTTTACACACGATAAAAAAAGGCCACTATCCCTCATAAAACGGATGACGAGGTCTGCTGACTGCTCGTCATCTCGTAAGATGAAGGAGATGGTACTCGGCAGTTTTGGACTACGGCGCAGATCGGCCAGGTCCACGCACTCCGTAAGGATGTGTACCACGGTAAGATGATCGCCGCAAGTACACACCGGAGGGGGTTCTCCTTTCAGTAAATAGGAGTGCGTTACTATGCCGTGACCGATTCGAAGACGACATAGTACAATTCCTTCTCTCCGAGAAGCCCGAAGCGAAGTCTTCCATGCCTTTGTAGTTCATTTTATCTCTCTCAGCTTATTCGAGAGAGGGGTGGCCTGCCACTCCATCTCCCAATGGGACATTACCAAATGTCTCTGCTGAGAAAAAGTATCACTGAAGACAACGAGGGCATTGTAATATCCTCTTTGGCAGCCTTATGAGCTAGTTCGTTTCCCCTCTACACCCATGTAGCTTGGGAGCCACATAAACGTAATTCCGGTGCCGGCATACGAACACCCGGCCAGCAGGTCCTGGAGCCACTGCACCAAAGGGTGCCGAGGGAAACATGTATCTATAGATTGTAGCGCGCTCAAGGAGTCTTAACACAACAGAAATTGCCGGCGCTCATCGGACCGTGTGTACCGCAACAGGCTTTCGGTAGAGGAAAATGAATCCTGTTATAGTCGACAGCGAACGCAGAACTTACTCCGGCTTCTGCCCTCGAACCGTCCGTGTAAACAACGACCGAATCGGGGTACCGGCCAGCAACGGACAGGAAAAGTCTCCCATAAATGGAGGGGTCTTCTTAGCACATTTCGCGTTTAATTGCTGCACGTGTTGCTCCCGCGATAATTTGCTATCGAAAAGGAGCCCAAGAAATCGGTAAATGTCAATTACGGAAAAAGCGATATTCCCTAAATAATGCTCAGGATTGGAGTGAAGAGAGCCCTTCCGGCAAAAGTGTACAACAGAGGACTTTGCGATTGCAAACCGAAAGCCATGTTCCAAGGCGCACTGTTCCGCTCTCCTAATTGCTTGCTGTAATTGTCGCCATATTTTCGAGCTATAATCAAGCCAAAATATCGTCTATATATAACGATGGTATTACTGCTGAGTTAGCAGCAACAACAATACCATTTATGGCAATCGCGAACAGAGAGACACTGAAAATAAAATTCTTGTGCGACCCCATTTTCCTGAACGTGGTACTGCGAATAAACCCTCCCTATCCGGACACGGAATAGACAGAGGGAAAAAAATCGCAATAAACACCGGGATGTTACCTCGGAAATTCCATTGATACAGGACTGATGGGATGCCGTATCCCCATGTGGTGTCAAAGGCATTTTCTAAGTCAAAGAAAACAGCCACCAGATGCTGGAGAAAAGCGCCCTGGATAGAACTCTCCAGGCGTACCAAGTGGTCAGTAGTTGAGCGAGTGGCTCGAAAACCACATTGGTACTCGGACAAATGTCCCCTTTTCTACAGGCACCACACTATACTAGACTTAACTAAAGTTGGCCTCTGACAGGTAAGGTTGGAGGGAGGAGCACTGTACGTGCCATTTCACGATGTTGCCACATTCCAGCATTCCTTTCTACATGCTCTTACCCCTCGCTTCCGGCTCACTTGTTCCCTCCTTCATTCTGACCGCTGTGATCTGTTGTAGACTACCTGGCCAGGCGGTGTCGTCCCATTTGCGATCACTCTTATACAAACAATCAGGTTCATATCGGTGACAGTGACAGGTTTGGCAACTCCCGGCAAGACGAGCTGCCCTGAAGTTTTATCTCCATGGCAACCGCAGTCGCCCCACCCTCGTTTCCATGGCAACCACACAGCCACTCCTTTTATCCTGCCTCGGCAGGCAGTAAACGGACCTCCCTCTAAGAAATGTCAGACACCAACTCTTATTATTAGCAGTATAGTCGGCGATTCACCATCCTCTCAAACAGTTTACACAAACAATTAGTTAGGCAAATAGGTCTGCTTCCTGCATATTTAGCATTTCTGTCATGTTTGAGGAGAAGAATTACTATAACCTCCCGCCACTGTGACGGAAACACACCTCTATCGAGATTCGGTTGAACACCCAAAGAAGATAGAAAATACTATCCTCAGTGAGGTGTTTCAACATCTGGTTAGTGGTTATTGACATTATCTCGTCCGGGAGACGTGAGCTACAAAGCGCCAAAGTGCAACGGAGTTCCCACTCCGTAAAGGGCACTTTATAGTCTTCTGTAGCTTGAGTGGCAAAACTAAGATGATGACGTTCTGCCTCCCGCTTCAGATACATCTGCAAAAATGACTTGCAAGATGGTTAGCAACCGACGGTACATCTGTCACGATGCGGCCTACAATGGAAATTCCCGGTACCGGTCCCAAATGGAAGATAATTGCTTGTATTCAAATAAAGTCTAAAATCTGAGGTAAACTTACAAATACCGTCATTACTAGGGAAATCTCTAGAGAAATATGTGTACGTACTTACGGGCTGTACACAGGACTCCATAATGTTGCACTCCGCCGCTCGCGCCGTCTTTTGTTTCTTTCTTGAAGTCCAGGGCTAGCTTCAACGAATGGGAGTGCTATGTCTGTGAATTCTCATTATCATTGTCCATATGACTAGCGCGGGCAGTACAAACAGCAAAATAGCACGATCCCTGGACCAATAAATATATTCCTTTTGTTGAAAGGAAAATAGCATGATCCCTGGACCAATACTAATGCTTGAGTTAGGGCACAAAACGAATGAGCAACATGAAGAAAAAAAACACCTAATTAATTCAAACAACTTCAGCGAGCAAAGACATCACACACGACAGTGTTAGACAAACATAACACTTACGGAAGCGCTGCGACGTAGCAGAAATAGTAGTTGTAAGGCAGTAAAGTACGTATTCTCTACAAATAAAATATTTCGTATTATTTCTTAATTTACCTCAGATTAAAGACTTTGAGTAAAAGCAATTATTATCTTCAATTTGGGACAAGTAATACCGGACATTTCGTGGATCACATTCGTTCACATAACTAGACAGGGAACCTACGCCAATTCATCATCAGCTGGCTTGTTTAGAGTAGCTGTTATTGGGAAGGCCTGAACCTGATTGACCGGCAATCTCTTCCTTGAGGATATGTTACTTCCATAAGAATATAAAGGGCGACGTAGTTTGCAATTTCTTTCTTCACTGACAAAGAAAGCACTTTTTCAGAGTACATGGCACCAGTGTCATAACTCAGCAGCTTTCATACTGACACAGCCATACAAGGAACTGGGACTTCAAAGCAAGCTTCATTTTGCTGTGGTGTGTACCAAAATAAAATAAAAATATACTGCAACCATCCGGACAGCCACAAACGGGCTGAATAGGCGGTCATCCTAAATATTCGAACACTGCTCCTCTAGATATTGCTGACGGACAAAATGGGATTTCACCATGGTTCTTCAAGGAAGGCTAGATGTGAACGAGCCGAGCATATTGTTACAATCATAGTTGCCATTACCATCATTTCTACAAATCTTTTATTCAATGTAAGCCACAGAACGAGAGTGGCAGGAAAGGAGGTGGAATTATTAACCACTGTCCTCATTAGTGATCGCTTACCCTGCAATTTGACACTTATCGACCTCATATTCATTTATTTTTGTTATGGGAGGGAGGAGCAGAATACAGTGTGAATTAGCGGTCCTTATGTCCAGTTATCTTAGTGGTACTGTTTCGTTTATTTATTTATTTATTTATTTATTTATTTATTTATTTATTTATTTATTTATTTATTTATTTATTTATTTATTTATTTATTGTTTAGTTAGTTATGAAGTGAGGCGTGCTCCTTGGTTTCATGGTCAGTGCTTCGGCCTTCGGTTCACAGGATCCCGGATTCAATTCGCAGCAGTATCAGGGATTCTACCTTCGTGTGATTAATTACTCTGACGTGAGAGCTGCCTGTTTGAGTTCATCTCAACAAACACATTATTATTATTATTATTATTATTATTATTATTATTATTATTATTATTATTATTATTATTATTATTATCCATATAGTATAATGTTCTACCAATTGTGAATATATCCCTCTACACAGGACTGGTGACAGGATGGACATCCAGTCGTAAAACTAAGTTTAATTTGCACAGAGTCCTGACCCCAAGTAATATAAAAAAGATGTTAGGAAAAATGGAAGCTACTAACAGTGTAAATGAGGATGCTAAGCTCACATAAAGGAGTCACAAGTCTGGGCAATATAACGACCTAGATGTTGCACTCGAAATTGACAGAATTACCACGTTTGTGGACGATTACAATGTTGTCGGCCCATCAAGTTGTCACTGATATTCTGAGGCACTCTGTAGTTTCATATTTACATTTGACCTCATCCTTCTGGCATACAAACGAAGTATCATATCAATATTTAAAAAGTGCAGAGAGATGTGCAGAGTATTTACAATGATGCTGGGGTGATCTCCATAGGAACTCTCCATAGAGTTAGTTATCAGCACTTGAACTTAAATATTCAGAAGACTGGCACCGATATTTCCCTTATTTTTCACTACATTGGAAAAAGTATGCGAGTAATATTCTGAATCAATTTCCCCACAGAAAATTATAAATATCTTGGATCTTGTGACCCTCTTAGACTGATTCTGATGGTTCGGTGAGCTTCCGCTTCGAACACTAGCGCTGTGCCACGTCCGGGGCGCCATTTGGTGACGAATGAACGTACCATTTCCACTTCTATTATAACGTCTAAACTTCCAAAAGTCATTGTTTAAGAACCCTTTCTCGTGGACAGTCGAGATTTTCTTCTGATGGCGCAGAACACAGCTCTCTGCAAAATGTAAAGAATTTCACCTTATTTCCTTGACACGGCATAAGCCCAAAAGCCTATACAGTATCATATCTATCTTGCATCTTTGTTCACATCAGACAATGATGCTACCTCCGACACACGGTTAAGCGTCAGCGCAGCTTGGTCCAAATGGAGGAGACTGGTCTCTGGATTCCTCGGTGATAAAAGGCGGCCCAAAATCCTGCATGCTAACATGTTTAAGTCAGTGATATGACCAGTTGCTCTCTATTGAATAGAATGTCACTCTTTAACAAGAAAACATGGACAGATCCTCTATGCTATGGAGATGAGGATGTTGCGATGGTCATTGATCCCTTGGACCATGTCAGAAATGAAGATTTGGTGTGTCCCCCAATCGTTCAGAAAAAGAGAGAGGCTCAACTCCGGTGGTATATGCATGTCATGTGAAGCAACTTAATTTCCGCGATGACAACGGTCCTCCATCTTGACCCTGAGGGGCGCCGACCACGGTAGAGAGGAGTCAGAAGCGGTGCGTTGACAATATTATGGAAGATATGCGCGCTGTGGACCTCAGCTCTGGAGAAATGAATCGTAGACTTACGTTCTTCTACAGCAGGTGCATCGAAAGGAAAAATGTATGATGCTTTTAGGGTTTGGGTATATATCGCCGAGAATATTTAACTTACGATTATGATTAATGTCTCAATTGACAGAATAAAGAGGAGGCTACCCGTTGTAAAAGAAAGTGAAAACATGAAACTATTTTCATGAAATAGTGGTTCAGAGTAATGCAACGTTTGTGCTAAATATATGACGTCCCTCGCATACTGTGTTACAAGATGGCGCTGTGCTGACTCAGTTGGAGGTTAGCTGTCGTTGTGAGTACATCGTGTTCAGTTGTAAAGAACAACAAATTTAATAATGGAAGGAAATTAAGAGGTGGTGGTGGTGGTGATTATTGTTTTAAGAGGAAGTACAACTAGGCAACCATCCTCTACATAACACTAATCAGAGAGAAAAAAATGGAAGGGATCCGACACTTCAAAAAATGAAGGTATCGGCCAGAGGAAGATAAGGGCCACGAAGGGCATGAAAATGAAAGACTCCCTAGCCCTCGCAAACCTAATAGCGTCGGGGTCGGAAAAGAACAAGAGTTGAACAAGAGAGGTCGGATAGGATAGATGAAAGTGAGGAGCCTGGCAGAAGTAAGTGTAAGCAATGCCAGGACTCAGCTAAGGACCCCGTGGTCGCCAACCCACGCTCCAAAGTTCAGAGTCCCTGAGGCCCCTATTAGTCGCCTCTTACGACAGGCAGGGGATACCGTGGGTGTTATTCTACCGCCCCCACCCACAGGGGGAAAGGAAATTAAGACTTGATCAGGATTCGACAAAAACGTGTAATAGAAAGCAGGTGTACAAAACCCTCAAAACTTTGCGGCCGTTACGATAGTGACAGCCTACGGCTATTTTTTCTTCTTACTTCGTACCGGGAGAGATCAAATATAAACGGAATGTTATTTTTTAAATTCATTTATTGAAAAACACAAGGCAATTACAGTTTATTTTTCCACATAGTTTCCTGCTTTGGAAATGCATTTGTCCCGGCGTATGGGCAGCTTCTTGATGCCTTCATCGTAAAAAGAACAGTGTCCTGTCACCAGCCAGCTGCGCACGAAGTCTTCCACACCCTCGTTATCTTCTAATCGTTGCCCTACTAGAGCTTCTTTAAGCAATGGAACAAATGCAAATCGCAGGGAGATAAGTCCGGGCTGTAAGGAGGATGATCAAATGTAGTCCAGTGCATTTCCTGTAGCTTGGAGACAGTTGTAGTATGGGGCCGCGGTTGGTCTCGTCTTTTGCAGCGATATACAATCCTCGCCTTGTCCAACAGCTCGCAGTAGTAAGCAGCATTGTTTATGCGTCGCTCATGCAAAAAATCAATCAGCAAATTGCCTCGCTGATCGAAAAAACTGTTGCAAGAACCTTGCCAGCTGACAGTCGAGTCTTGGCTTTCACTGGTGCTGCCTCCCCTTTCCTCCACCACTCCTTACACAATGTTTTAACACCGAACTATGCAGTCAATCTCTGGCAGAGCTCAGAAATCTGTCTACGCAGCAGGTATTAATGGCAATTAATATGTCACCGCTGCACATCAGGCGACAGGTAGCTGACCTGAGTTTCCTTCACGGGATCTTAAATGGGCATTACCGCTCGGAACATCTTGTCTCACTCTTCTCTCTCCGTGTTCCTTCCCGCTCCACCAGAACCAAAGACCTTCTCCACATTCCCCACACTCAGCACTCAATACTTCAACGATCTTTCCTAATCCGCCTCCCAACACAATCTAACAATATTAATAGGAGAAAGAGCTTGATATAGCATCAAATAAAAGTGTATTCGAGAGGTGTATAAATAGTCTCTTAAAGATAAGTTGATGTGAAGGGATTATACCACCCACTGCATGATCACCAGGCTGTAGTCTGTCGACTGAAGTCGAGAAAGAGCTTCATCACCAGGACTCAACCACTGGTAGGAACACCTGAGTATAACCGCATCACCAGGTGGAAGAGCATGCTGCCGCCTGATACTCCTGCAAAGGAAGAGCTAGCTCCAGGAAATGACCTGCCCTACCCTATTTGGAGATCACTTAATCGTCTTAGGGTGGGCGTACCTCTTTGCAAGATCAACATGCAAAAATGGGCCATACTTCCAGCTGATGGAGACGCATCCTGCGAGTGTGGTGTAACACAAGATCCGTACCACCTGCTCATTTGTCCCCTACTAGAACATCCCTGCACTACACAGGACCTAATCGAGGCGAACAACAAGGCCATCGGAGTTGCTACATTTTGGAAATGCTGACCGGACACGGAATGATGATGATGATACCGCCATCTTGACCCACGGCGACTTGGCTATGAACATGGACATTCTCATGGTTTTCGATTTGGACAGTTGTTATTAGTAGGCTGTGTACCTGATCTTGTTATACTTTGTTATGTTTGTTATATTTTATTATGAAAGTTTACGTTTGTTAAATAGTCTGTTGACAGTGCAAGTGAAATTTGCTCAGTGTAGCTGTATCTTGTGCTTCGTAAATAAATAAATAAATTAATATAAATAAAATATATAAATAAATAAATAAATAAATAAAAATAAAAATAAATAAAATAAATAAATAAAAATAAATAAATACATAAATAAAAATAAATAAATAAATAAATAAATAAATAAATAAATAAAAATAAATATAAATAAATGATATAATTATGCGTTACGCAGTGGAGGGGTGCACCTGTTGCTCCGACATCGTGAGTGTTACTGACGAAACGCCGGGAAATATCTAACAGAACGTTTTCCTCACTCCTAACGGTCCCGCCTAAGCATAGCAGAAGCGCGGGGCTAGTCCTAACAACTGTTGACGTTCAGGAAAACCATTCAATTTATATTTGATCGACCCTCGTAAAAGGTCTGGGAGCCGGAAGGAATTGACTATAGCATTAATTAAGGTACGGCCTGGTGTGACAATGAGAAACCACGGAAAACCATCTTCAGGGCTGCCGACAGTGGGGTTCGAACGCACTATCTCCCGAATGCAAGCTCACAGCTACGTGACTCGAACGACATTTTCCTTCTTTTTCACCGTATTGGAAAATGTTTCTAAGTATTATTCCAAATCAACTTTTTCCTGAGCAGTTTTCCTGTAAAACCAATCGCAAAAGACATGAGTTTAGTATTTCAGGCCCCTCTGAATTCCCCTTCTTGCTTAATCTTTTTGACAAACTTCCACTTGCCCTTATCCTGAACGTTAACCTCAACGGGTACCATACGCCTGTGAGACGGCTGGTCAACTTTCCACCGGCCATCCCCTCTCCTTCCAGAGTCCTAATTCTTTCTCCCTTTGTGTGCCTTTCAGTTCGAGTGTTGGCTCCGTGCAGTGAACCTGATCACTGCCTTCGTGATATACAGGCCATACTGTAGCTCTGATGACGTCACGCTTTGGGTGGGACTCGGAGACGATACGCATCCGCTCCGCTTGAATAACACACTCGTTTAAATTACTTAAACTGTTAACACCTTATAAAACCAAAAACTAATCATTAATATGTGTTAGTTCTGACATACAATGCATATCCTTCCCCTTAATGTTCTATTTCTTGCGTATATCCGTTCGTTTCCGTGAGTACAGGCTAACACTTTGAGACATATTCTTGAGATTTCTATCCATTTTCTAGTCATCTGAAGCAACACATCATACACACTTACAGAAAACAAACAACCAATTAGCAATACAATATACTACAAATGTAAATTATTTCTGTAAGACCAATTCAGTACCTACAAGAAAGATTACAAGTAAGCTAACCTCCAAGTATAACAAAACATTTACTGTCACTGTCACGAAATTCAGTTATTGTTTAAAAATGTAGATTTTTAAACAGAAAATAATGCCTACACAATTATTTTTGTATTCAATTTTTACGGAATAACAATGTTTCATTGCCTATGAAATGAAATTTGATAGGAAAAATCTCAGCAGTGTTATTTCAGAATACATTTCTACCTAAAATGGTAAAATTCATAGATCGGACTTGAATTTTCAGATACACCGAACTAAAATAAGCCGTAAGACTGATTACATAAAAATATATCTAATGTTACCCATGTTTCTGACATAATAAGAAATTTTAACTCGCCATCTGGACGAGACACTCGTATTTGCCTTAGGATTTAGTATTCAGGAAATTGGTTGATACAACTGTGTGGTGATTAACTATTAATTTCTCCCTAGGATTAACCTCCTTCCATAAACTAACTCTTTCTTCATTAGAAGGAAACACAAATACTGGAGTGTACTCTCATCCTGTACAATTTGCTTCGCAGCCAGGCATAGAGCAACTCTTAGCATGGTGATTTCTCTCACTTATAACGTTAATTCAATTATATACACATCGTGGTTGATAATAAAGCGCTGAATGCATTAACTCAATTCATTTTACACTATGGATATAACATTACACAAATAAACTACAAAATTAAAACACCGCAGAGCGATATTGTTAACCCATAGCCTCACATGAATACACGCTCACACTAAGTTTTCTTCACTAATTGAGGACTTTTCACTTAATAACGCAGTCGATAACGACTCAGACTGATATATATCTGAGTAAACATGCGGCCAACGTTAAAAATTTCAATAAAACAGCGAAGAATTCACATACATGTAACTCACGTGCTGAACTTCCCCCTAACGATCAGCTGAATGCTTTCTCGCGCTTGCTACAGTATGGCCTGTACTTCACGAAGGCGGTGACCTGATGCGCCGTTCGCTCAGTTTGACCTTCAGTAAAGGCGCGATAAGTTCACCGTGCCGTCTCGCAGACGTATGATGCCAGTTACGTGACTATTGCTCCTGAGTCATTTCAATCACTATTTTGTGCTTATTGTGATTAGTATTGTTTAATATACTATTGTTATTGCTGACAGTGACATGAAGCCACGACCGTGTCCATCTCAATAATCAGAACAGACGGATAATGTGGAAACACAAACTAGTTATTCTCAACGAGTTCTGAGAGCAAATCAACAAAACTTCAACGTTAGTTTAGAAGAAATGTTTAATTAAATGTCAGACGACAGTGATATTGATCCAGATTACGAAATAAAGTGATGATGAAACTGATTTAGAACAAGAAGCGGATGATGATGTATTAGGTGACGTAGAGAGATGTGAAATTTATCTAACAAAAAGGAATTTTTGGGGACATAAAAATGTGAATTTGTGCTTTGAATTTTCCAGTCATTTTGATTATTTTTCCGATTCTAGATTCCTTATGAAGCACTGACACAGAAAAAAAAGTAATCATTACAAGCTTTGTTTCCAGATTTTTGAGAAAAATAGGAACATCCGCTTTTTTGGAACTTCGTTTTAGCATTTTTTTTGTTTTATCCTGAACTTGTAATTTCCCTCCTGACTTTCTCTGTGACATATTTGGAGATATATGTTTAAATTAATTAACTTCAATAAACAAAAAAAATGTAAAACAGGTAGGTAAGAGTTATTCTGCCCGAAGGCAGGTCCGAACCTCCGCAGAGGTGTTCCTGAGCCGGAGTTTACATGCGGTAGGGTGGCCAGTTCCTTTCCGCTCCTCCATTCCCTTACCCCCACCAACAGCGCGTGGCAACCCATCCAACTCCTGACCACGCCCAATGTTGCTTAACTTCGGAGACCTCACGGGATCCGGTGTTTCAACACGGCTACGGCCGTTGACAATATAAAACAAATATCGTATAATTTCATAGTACGTTTCTGGAATCTGACTGATCCAAGATGCCAGTTACGTTGCAAAATTACATGATACCAGTCGAACGATAACACCAAGTTTTATGAAGATCTCTCTATCCGCTTTCGCGTGATGCTATTACAGAGAGACAAGAACATTAATGAAACCCGGCATAGGCGACTTTATCCTCTCCGGTATAAATATCAAATTTCACATCATATTCAAAGCGTACAGACAGAAATATGATTTTGAATATATAGCCGCTCACTTGGTGAGAGGATTGGTAGCACCAGTATTCTACTGTCTGAGCCGCTTGCTTGGTGAGAGGATTGGTAGCACCAGTATTCTACTGTGAGCCACTCGCTTGGTGAGAGGATTGGTAGCACCAGTACTCTACTGTCTAAGCCACTCGCTTGGTGAGAGGATTGGTAGCACCAGTATTCTACTGTGAGCCACTCGCTTGGTGAGAGGATTGGTAGCACCAGTATTCTACTGTCTGAGCGGGATTGGTAGCACCAGTATTCTACTGTCTGAGCGGGATTGGTAGCACCAGTATTCTACTGTCTGAGCGGGATTGGTAGCACCAGTATTCTACTGTCTGAGCGGGATTGGTAGCACCAATATTCTACTGTCTGAGCGGGATTGGTAGCACCAGTATTCTACTGTCTGAGCGGGATTGGTAGCGCCAGTATTCTACTGTCTGAGCGGGATTGGTAGCGCCAGTATTCTACTGTCTGAGCGGGATTGGTAGCACCAGTATTCTACTGTCTGCGCCGCTCGCCCTTTGACAGGATTGGTAAGGGCAATACTCTACTGAGCCACTCGCCCGGTGAGAGAATTGGTAGCACCATTATTATACTGTCTGAGCCACTCAACCGGTGAAAGGATTTGTAGCGCCAGAATTCTACTGTCTGCGCCGCTCGCCCTTTCATAGGATTGGTAACGATAATATTCTACTGAGCCACTTGCCCGGTGAGAGGATTGGTAGCACCATTATTCTACTGTCTGAGCCACTCAACCGGTGAAAGGATTTGTAGCGCCAGAATTCTACTGTCTGCGCCGCTCGCCCTTTCATAGGATTGGTAACGATAATATTCTACTGAGCCACTTGCCCGGTGAGAGGATTGGTAGCACCATTATTCTACTGTCTGAGCCACTCAACCGGTGAAAGGATTTGTAGCGCCAGAATTCTACTGCCTGAGCCGTTCGGCCCGTGAAATGACTGGGAGAGGGTTGGAATTTCCCAACCTCCTCCAATTCAGCCCTTACCCTCCCAGTAAGTATTACGATTCAATATCATTACAAATTCAGATTAAAACTGTGAGCCTTGTGTGTTACAGTCATTGAAGTACGACTCCGGGCAAAAGTAACAAACTCGGGCTATCGATCATTGCTCTCAGACCCTGTTCGAAAGTGGCATCTACTGTTCACTGTGGTTGATTAACACATTAGTCGGTAAACATATATTTTTCATAGCGTTGTGCCTAACTATGCAGTGCGATTAAAATTATTAACAGATTAATCTTCTTTCTTCTCTTCTCATAATCTCTTCATCCTCTTTCTGTGGCTTTTCTGCCGTTCTTCCGCCCACGCAGTGGTGGTTCTCATCTTGATGTTTTCTGTTCACTAACATTCTAAAGCTAGGCCGTCCCATTTATAATTTAATCTGTTTTGCTGATTTCTTGAATGTCTTTTCCAATTTCGACTATCCAAGTATTCTTGACTTTTATAGCCCATTCCTTGCATATGGCCATAAAATTTCAGTCGTCTTTTTTATGACAGTGTCTGATATTTTCTCAGAATGCTGGTATAATTCAGGAGACTTCCTTTACATCCACACTCCTATGCATATTGGGCCACAGATTTTCTTAAGGAAATTCCGTTCTTGTTTTTATAAAGCTTTAGTTTGTGATCTGTCTTCAATGATCAAGGTTTCGGATGCGTATAATGATGCAGGCTTAATTAAATGGTTATATTATTTTTATTATTATCATGATTATTATTATCATAAAAATTAAATAGACGCATGAATTGCGTAATGGCTAAGTGCTGACTTTTCGAGGTTTGAATCTGCTTGACTGTGGAGTCAAACTGTCAGCTGAAAATTCACGTGTCATCAGGAAGGACATCCAACCTAAATCCCCAGCCAAAACACAAAATGATCCAGGGTGGATACGACAACCACAAATTATAAGTGAGATAAGCTGAAAAAATTGTAAATAATAATACAGATCAATTTTCACTGGTTATGGTACGTTTTTCCTCAAACACTTGCAATTTCAGAAAATGACAAAGATTGCCATTCAAATTAACTGTGAAAGTACTGTGAAAAAGACATATTTTGAATATTTCAATACTCTACGTACTACATGTATTCAGCACAACTCTCTCCAACTCATTACACCAACGGAATATCATGAGACAGAGTTTGTGTCTGCACAAGAGTTAATTTTAAATCTATTAAAATGAAAATATTTCCAACATGTGGTTCCTACATCCATTGTTTATTGAAAACAAACAGGAAATTTTCAATTCAGGGTCAATGAATAGATTCTATAATTGCAGTTACATTTGATAAACTGCGGCAGTCAATTAAAAACTCCAAGTACCTCCCATTAAACATTTCCAATACGTGTCTTGCTCATATCAACAACAGATGTACAAGGACATTTTTATAAAAACCATTTGAATATGAAACGTTCTCACCGCGTTTCTTGCAAAATCTTAACCTCCCGTCATATTAACGGCTTCCTTAAAGTGGGTGTAATCGGAGTTCCAAATATAAGAACCAGTCAAATAAAAACTGACCATGGCCAGAAAGTATGGTAGAATATTTCACACTTCAAAGGTAATCACCAAAAACTTTTTTTGTTTCGCAATTTGCTTTACGTCGCACCGACACAGAGGTCTTATGCCGACGATGGGATAGGAAAGGAATATGAGTGGGTAGGAAGCGTCCGTGGTCTTAATTAAGTTACAGCCCCAGGCATTTGCTTGGCGTGAAAATGGGAAACCACGGATAAGCATCTTCAGGGCTGCTGACAGTGGCTGTGATATATCCTACGATTAAGCATTTATCAGATATCCCCTTTATCCTTTTTATTTAATCTATATTTTATTATTCCGTTCCATACTATATGAACAGGTCTTCTAAAATACAGGTTTTTATTACAAAGGAGATTACACACAGAAAACAAAACAAAGCACTCTCTCCTACCAAAGAGATCCAAGGAGTACAATTAAAATTCTGTGATACACGCTGGTGCTGCCACAGTGGCGTTCGAACCCAACACCTCCTGAATGCAAGCTCACAGCTGCATGACCCTAGAAAAAATAAGACATTTGTTCCAATGGGTGAATAGAGTCCGGATTTTTAGGCAGTAATGGGTTTGAATGCAAATTTACTAGTCTAATTTGAACAGTTATGCTACGATTTTTGCATAAACATTAGGGGTTAGGCCCATCCGAAATAATGTTAGTCTCACTACATTACGGAAGAGCGGTCTATACGACGCTTCCTAGTAACCTAATTAGTTTGCCATTCTTGAAAAAACTGGCGGGCTGTCGACGGAACCACATCTGTACCCTGTCACACACGTCGTCGTCCAATTGGAAAGCGATGCCCACGAATGTCCTTCTGCTCGAGCGTGGGACCACCACGAGTGCACAGCGTTATGAAGAAACGTTGTAGAAAATGAGGCGTGCCGTAAGTCCAAACGCCCGGGCAGTGGAATACTAGTCGCTCAGCATCCTACCACTAGGCAAGCACTCAGACTGTAGAATACTTGTTGCTCAGCATCCTACCACTGGGAAAGCGGCTCAGACTGTAGAATACTTATCGCTCAGAATCCTATCACCGGGCGAGTGGCTCAGACTCTAGATTACTTGTCGCTCAAAATCCTATCACCGGGCGAGCGGCTCAGACTCTAGAATATTTGTCGCTCAGAATCCTACCACGGGGTAAGCGGCTCAGGCTGTACAATACTAGTCGCTCAGAATCTTATCACCGGGTGAGCGGCTCACACACTAGAATACTTGTCGCTCAGAATCCTATCACCGGGCGAGCAGCTCAGACAGTAGAATACTTGTCGCTCAGAATTTTATCACCGGGCGAGCAGCTCTGACTGTAAAATACTTGTCGCTCAGAATCCTATCACCGGGCGAGCGGCTCAGACTGTAGAATACTAGTCGTTCAGAATCCTATCACCAGGCGAGCGGATCAGACAGTAAATTCTGGTCGCTCTGAAACCTCGCGCCCGCCCTCACATTGCCAACTCTGTGAGGAATACCCTTCAGGAAATGGAGCAGATATCTCGTCAGGAGCCTTCCTACAGCCCAGATCGTTCTCCATGCGGTTTTCACATCTATAGGGAGCTGTCCTACAGTATACTAAGCTCACAAAATTGTCCTGTCAGTTTTAATTACTGATATTGGAGTAAAAATCCCTCATGGGAATCACTGTAAGTTCCTATGTTCGCATTAGGGTAATCGCCGAAATGATATTATAAGTAAAGGTTATGTGTCTCTTCATATAGTTATGAGGATATTTAGGGATTGCAGTCAGGAAGTAAACGAGAAAGCGTATAAGTCACTGGTAAAACACCAGTTACAGTATGGTTCCAGAGTATGGGAACCTCACGGGGATTACTGAATACGACAACTGGAAAAAATTCTAAGGAATGTAGCACAATTTATTCTTGGTGGTTTCCGACAAAATAGTATTACAAAAATGCTTCCAACGTTGGGCTGGAAAGACTTGGGAGTAAGGAGACGAGCTGCTCGACTAAGTGGTATGTTCCGAGCTGTCAATGGTGAAATTATCAGACGAGTAAGTTTGAATGGAGTTTCTAAAAGTAGGAAAGATCAAAATACGAATATAAAGTTGAATCTGAAGTGGAAACAATGGGGCAAAATCCAGTTTATAGGAAGAGGAATTAGAATTTGTAATATTTCACCAAAGGAGATGTTCTATTGCTTTCCAACCTCTTTGAATTATTTTAAGAAAATATTATAAGAGTATATATTATAGGAAATCTGCCACCTGGGTGACAGTCGAAATGCAGATCAGTGGTTCATAATTGACGAACAATAACTTTATACTGACTAGTAAATTGGAATGTGTTCTCTCCCCCTTCGGATATTTGTAACAGTGGTGTGAATTTTCGGAGATGTGGCCTATACTAGGAATTATCCTGGCATTCGCCTTAGTGCAGGAGAATGGAAAACCATTCTCAGAACAACCGACGGTGGGGAGTAGTCCCTCCACCTTCCAATGGTAGACCCCCTGTGGGTTGGAGGTGGTACAAGAATGCCCACGGTATCCCCTACCTGTTGTAAGAATCAGCTGAAGTGGGCCCCTGGAGCTCTGAACTTGGGAACGCTGGGTAACGACCACGCGTCCCTAAGCTGAGTCCTAGCATTGCTTCCACTTATTTGTGCCAGGCTCCTCACTTTCATCTCTACTATCCGACCTCCCTTGGTCAACTCTTGTCCTTTTCTGACCCCGACAGTATTACGTATGCATGCCTAGGGAGTATTTCGCCTCACGCTCTTCATAGCATTGTCTTTCCTAGGACGGTACCTTCATTCTTCGAAGTGTCGGACCCCTCCCATTTTTTTCTCTCTGATTAGTGCTATATAGACGATGGTTGCCTAGTTGTACTTACTATTGAAACCATAATCACCACCACCACCACCAGTCTTATTATTGTCGGTACAATAAACGTGAATAAGACATAAATGATCGGAAATTGTATCTCTATAACTTTCCTTATGTAGTACTTTTCGATAGGAACAATAACACATAATTAAAAATAAAATTCCAGGTACCTTCCCCTATACTACCAATTCAACCAGGGTAAATACAATTATTTATATCGAAGACTGTAGTTCCTCATTCCCCGACTGCACATACTGATTTTCATTAAATTCTGTTTACCCATTTTCTCGTGGCTCAGCGTTGATATGGACTTAGCAACAAATATCAAAATTCATGAATATCTCTGTTATCATAGCCGGTACGGTAAAAATGTATAAGACATAAATGCCCGTATATTTAATAGCTGGTTTGAATAAGCAGTGTGCACAAGACAGAGGCTCAGTTAGTAGTAGTAGTAGTAGTAGTAGTAGTAGTAGTAGTAGTAGTAGTAGTAGTAGTAGTAGTAGTAGTAGTATGAATTGGTCTAGAATTAGGTCTAGAATTTAGGCCTATTCCAAATTATAGTACCACAATTCACTAAATAACTCAAAACTCAACACTGAAAAGAGCTGTTTCTTAAGAATAGCTTCTTCCTCTTCACTTTTATTAAATCTACATCCATTTTATTCCAAATTAGCAGCGAAGGTGTGGTTTCATCTCTGGCTTGGAGAAAAAATTGCCTCCACCTTAGATAGTTTTTTTCCCCCGCCAGTGTAGTGAATTGAAATTTTCCGACTCATCGGGTATTCCCACGAAATGGGTAAGTAAATAGGCATAGTTTTTGCCCTGGGACTATCAACTATTCGAAACACCCCCCGCCGAAAAAAAGACGAAGAGTGTTCACGGATCACGGATGTCTGCGTCTGTAACTGTAACTTTGGACTGTTACAGTAGTTCGGCAGCGTAGTACTGTTCGTTAAAAGTGAGAAAATGTGTGGTTTTTCTATTTCATACGAAAGCATTGCTTTTAATCACGCCATTCCTTTTGACGTCATTGCAATGACCCATGTTCATTTCAGTTGGGAAAACCACTGAGAGAGTCTTTCTGAGAATCTATAAAGGCAGGCGGAGAGCGAGTGTCTGCCATTATAATGAAAACTCCCCAACCTGATAGTGACTGATGGTAGGCAAGCGAGCCTACCATTGCAATGAATATTCCCTAACCCAGTCTTCATATGAAATGTAAAAGTTATGTAGTATTTATCGATAGGACCACTAATAACATTAATATGTGATAATTAAATTTCAGGCCTTCCACTAAACTACAGTTTCACTCAGCGTGAATTAAAAAAATATAGGGCCTAGATTGTAGTGACTTATTCCTCGACTTTTCATACCGATCTTCAATAAATTTTCTTCAGCAGTTTTCTTGTGATGCGAGCACAGACAGACAGAAGTTACTGTGGACCCGACCGATACAAAAATACCATTTTTTTTACTACCTCTGAAAGATTAATCATCACCACCATCATTACCACCACCCCAATATGTAGGGCTGAGAGGCTAGTAAAACTAGCCCGTTGTTACGTTGAAGGCTATTCTACTCGATGGTATTGTGATCTAACAAGTAACATGAAATGCCGCATACAAATAATGATTACCTGCGGGTTTAGGAGTAGTTCAGTGGGCGTGACAGCACAAAATTTTGTCATGAATAACTCTTAAGGCATCACAGTGTCTGCAGCTAGGAGCTAGGGAAGGAATAACCAAAATGTCCGCAATTCCATGCCATCATGATGACTAACAATAGCGTTACGTCAATCAATTAGAGTGGAGAACTTACAAGCGGCATCTGTAGGGGAAACAGTCTCACAAAAGCAGACAGAGTGTAACTCAATTACGGGGCTACAGAACGATAGCCAAAGGCTATCACTGCCATAATAGGTTACATGAATGGAAGAGAAAACAATGCCACGCATGTTTCATGCGTCCTACATGTACCATATGTAGTGGGTGGGGGGGGGGGATATCGTCTCCCCGTTGGTCGCCTGAGGATGTGTTATTCACAGCTCAATGGATATAGACACAGGCAAAAAATGTAGCATCACTATTGCATCATTGCGTACCCGTGCGGCAACTTCTTGAATTCAGCAATTTGTTTCATATGATTAGAACTTGCACGAAAGGATGACGAATAAAGTAACTGCTTGCCTGCTTAGAACTACAATAAAGGAAGATAATGATCCCAGTTTCTTGCTTGAAAACAAATTTAGATAATGATATTATTATTACTTTATTTGCGAATTGACCACTTAGGATCAGGCTACAATTTCATTGTTCTTTGTCTGAAGTTTCCTCTTCCTCCAGAAATCCTTCATATGAGCGCTATTCTGTTTCTTCTGTTCATCCGTCCAGGCTCTTCTCGTCTTTGCAGTTCCTTCGACTTGAAACCCTTCCGAATTTTGAATCATGGTCCGAAATATTTTCCTACCGGGCGAGTGCGGTTAGGGGCGCACAGCTGTGAGCTTGCATTCGGGAGATATTGGGTTCGAATCCCACTTTAGGCAACCCTGTAGATGGTTTTCCGTGGTTTCCCATTTTCACACCAGGCAAATGCTGGGGCTGTACCTTAAGGCTACGGCCGCTTCCTTCCCACTCCTAGCCCTTTCCTCTCCCATCGTCGCCATAAGAATATCTGTGTCGGTGTGACGTAAAGCCACTAGCAAAAAAAAAAAATATTTTCCTATCTAACATCTGAACTTCCTGGACGTTGGACTCCTCTATATCTTTACGAACTTCCTTAATCCATCCCGTCGTTGTCTTCTTGTTCCACAGGTAGTCGAATATCGTTTTGGTTAATCTGGTTTTGTCTATTCTGTACAAATATCCGAGAAATAACAACCTATTTTTCACGGTCCCTGAAGTTTTCCGCACATTTATGTAGACTTCATTGTTGTTCCGAAGTTTCCAGTAGGTTTCAGTCTGGATTGGACCCAAGATTTTGAGTACTATTCATCTTTCTAGGATCTCCAACTTCTCCAACTTGTAATTCATCGAGAGGCATTCGCTGGCATACAGGTATTCTGTTTTTAATACAGTGTTGTAATATCTTATTTTGGCATTCCATGAGATTCATTCATTGTTGTAGATGTTTTATATTAGTCTACAAGCTCTCTCCATTTTTGAGATACGATCGTCTACAGTATCTTTTTCTAGTCCGTTCCATTATTATTGTCCGAGTCAGTGGCTGAATGGTTAGCGTAGAGGCATTCGGTTCAGAGGGTTCCGGGTTCGATTCCTGGCCGGGTCGGGGATATTAATCGCGTCTCATTAATTATTCTCGCTCGGAGACTGGATGTTTATGTTTGTCCCAACACTTTCCTCTTCATATCCAGACAATCTACTACACTACACTACCAACCACCACAGAAACACGCAATAGTGATTACATCCCTCCATATAGGGTTCCGTCAGGAAGGGCACCCGACTATAAAACAGGACCAAATCCACCTGTAATACACAGTCCAAACTCGCGACCTCACACAACTGGGAAAAGATAATAATAAATAATGTTATTTGCTTTACGTCCCACTAACTACTTTTTAAGGTCTTCGGAGACGCCGAGGTGCCGGAATTTAGTCCTGCAGGAGTTCTTTAACGTGCCAGTAAATCTACCGACACGGGGCTGTCGTATTTGAGCACCTTCAAATACCACCGGACTGAGCCAGGATCGAACCTGCCAAGTTGGGGTTAGAAGGCCAGCGCCTTAACCGTCTGGGCCACTCAGCCCGGCCATCTGGGAAAAGCGGTCGTAGAATAATAATAATAATAATAATAATAATAATAATAATATCATTAATATTATTATTATTATTATTATCCACCGAGTTAGCCGTGAGGTTAGGTCGCGGAGCTGTGAGACTGAATTAGGGAAATGGTGGGTTCGGCAGCCCTGAAGATTGTTACCCGTGGTTTCTTATTTTCACACTATGGCAAATTATGGCGACGGCCACTGCCTTCCCAATCCTAATACCATCCTGCCTTTCCATCATCGAAAACCTTTCATGTGTTAGTGTGACCTTAAATCACCAGTAATCTCTGGCTGAGAGACGGTATTCTGTGGGTTTTTTAAAACAATGCTATTTATTCGGGGCGTCGACCTAAGGCGATCTTTTGCCCCTACTTTGCACCATATGTTGTGAACCTGCATGTATTTGGAAATGGCGGAAGTGTAAAGTGTTGAATGTGAGGAAAGGAACATTAAGGACGACACAAACACCCAGTCCCAAGACCAGGGATATTAATCATTTACAATTAAAAAACCCTGACCCGGCCGGGAATCGAACGGTGACAGACGGACGCGTTGCCCCCTACACCGCGGGGACGGACATTCTCTAGGTTAAAACTGGAAGTTATCAGTTCCTATTTGACTGACTGATATGTAACCAAGAACAGAGGAATTCTGGATGTCTTATTTTACTATAGACATATGTTATGAAAAATGGATTAACATTTTGAAGTGATGTCTTAGTTGGTAAGACCTAGTGTTTACACTGCACTGTGTCTTCTGGGATGGGCTAGAACAATTTTGTTACTTTCATTCACCTGTCTCATCTCATCCTCGGCTTTGACGATATGAAAACGACCGAGGTAAGAGCGATGCGGTTTTTTTTTGTTTTGTTATTTTGCTTTACGTCGCACCGACACAGATAGGTCTTATGGCGACGATGGGACGGGAAAGGCCTAGGAATGGGAAGGAAGCGGCCGTGGTCTGAAGGTACAGCCCCAGCATTTGCCTGGTGTGAAAATGGGAAACCACGGAAAACCATATTGGCTGCCGACAGTGGGATTCGAACCCACTATCTCCCGGAGCGAAGCTAGTAATGCCATCCTTTATGCAGCCAGTCCCTGTTATAAATGGTGTGAAAATGTTGCTCACAGGGTCGGTTGGAGCTGCATTTCAGTGGGCTTGGCAGATTGATATGATAGCAAGTGAGAAAAGTAACGGGAAACTACCTCACTCCTCATTTCCCTAGAATGCTTCTTCAGTGACGCCTGGGCCACCTATGACGGTTGATGACAAAGCTGTTAAGGTCCAAACCGGGCTTATCACTCAACACACATTTTAAAACAGATATGTTTCTGGGATGGGGGACTATCAAGAATTTGCCCCCGTGGGTGTGGGCGGTGGAATAACACCCACGATATCCCCTTCCTGTCGTGAGAGGCGACTAAGAGGGGACCCAGGGGCTCCTAACTTGGAAGCGTGGGTTGCCGACCACGGGTTCATTAGCTGAGTCCTGACATTACTTCCACTTGTGCCAGGCTCCTCACTTTCATCTATCGTATCGGACCCTTCTTTGTCAACTCTTGTTCTTTTACGACTCCGACGGTATTAGAGCACTCGAAGCCTAAGCTGTCTCATTTTCACGCCCTTCGTGGCTCTTGTCTTCTTTGGCAGATACCTACATTTTTCAAAGCGTGGCCTTCCATTTTTTTTTCTCTGATTACTGTATTATAGAACTTGGTTGCCTAGTTGTAATTCCTCTTAAAACCACCACCACCACCAGATATTAGTGTCGTCTATTTCCAAGACACCTTTGTAACCATGGCAACCATTGTTCGCCTATGTATACGAGGTCAGTAGCGTCCTCTTCTTACTGTGCGCTTTCTTCAAGCGACTAGAGAAAATCTTGTATTAAGCGAACCCCGTTCTAGTCCTCAGTCAAGAACTGAAATTCTTGAACCGGCCAGAAAACGAACCCAGGGCCTTGGAATAAGAGACAGACATACTACCTCTAAACCACAGAGCTGGCTAATAATAATAATAATAATAATAATAATAATAATAATAATAATAATAATAATAATAATAATAATAATAATTGTCCGGGGTATCTGTAGAACACAGAGAGGTAAAAGAAGGTGTGGGCTTCAATGGGTCTAACTACAATATCAAAATTTGAGTTAAAATTTTAAATGAAGATTATATTTCTTTCAATAAACAAACTTAACAAAAGGTTCACTAGGCGAAAATAACAATGAATCTAAGGTACAGTACCAATTCATTTACAAGGGTGGAACACCCCCAGAATAGGGAATTTAACAATTTAACAATTTTGGGCTTCGAGCCCCAGAGTTACAATTCTGAGATACCGGATCCAGTTTACAATATTTACAATACAAAATGAGGAATAATTTAGGCAAAGGCGGAAACCCCCCAGTTCAAGAGCACTTTGCTCCAAATGTTACAATCTCTAGCCTTCCAGAGGCACTCCTCAATGGAAATTGCCTACATGCTCTCTAACATTGACCAAATTTTAACCGCCCACTTAAGGCAACATTACACCAAACTTTATGATCTACGGCCTCTCTAGGTACGATTTACAATTGAAATTACTTTTACACAGGGGTCCCTATTACTCAACCTACTGGGCCTTCATGGAAAAAGAACAGGTTAGATTACTGGTCGGAACACAAAGTGAATGGAGGCGTACACTTGCACTCCTAGATAATCAAGAATAAAATCCTATCGGGGCTCTCGGCCCTGTGATACAGGGGCTAATCCCAAGCTACTGAGGTGACTCGAAGGAAAGTTACTTTAAGGCATTACAGAAAGGAAGAAAAACAGTTACACAGTGGTGGTCACCTCAAACCAAGATGAAAGGGAACTCGAGAGGGTAACGCACTCTCGATCCCCGATTTACAGTTAAAGACTTTATGAAATTTTACACGAAAAGGAAGAAGTTTATATCAAACGGTTACATAGTTAGAAATTCGGACCTTCCCCTCCGATAAGTTTGCGGAGACAGCTAGAAAGATAGAATATGAGTGGCTATTACCTGGCTGTTGTTCTGCCTGCCGAAGAATGAGGCGTCCCGCCTCATGCCTTAACACACACACTCAGAAAGACGACGATTAATGAAACAAGGAATATTGAAAGCCGCAACTTATATACCCTCAAGGAAGGTTCGAGAGGATTCTAGACAAATCCGACCACATCCCCTCAATTTTATTGGCTAATTCAAAATGAATAAGAAATGCGGGATTGGTTGAAAATTAATTACAAAAATTCATGATTGGCCAGATTCAAAACTGGCGGAATGAAAAACAAGTGTTGCCAACCCAAAATTAAATGAACATAGATTCAGTTATGAAAACCTAGAAACACAAAACTTCTTTAAATTACAAGTTCTTCCACCTTGCACCAGAGTGCATGACCTCCGTTTTCGTAATGACATCTATGGAAAAAAGTTCAAACTTTTTAAGTAAAACACAAAGCAAATAAATTCAGTCAGTTCAGGCAACTTCACAATAACCCAATTACTCAATACTTCCGCAGTGACATATTCTGATTAAAGTTTCAACTTTATGTAGTAGTATTTTCACATTTGTTGGATATATAGAGGTCATTAAGGCGCTTCTTTTGAATGTGCGGAGTTGAGGTGTACCTCCCAGTACAACAACAATAATAATAATAATAATAATAATAATAATAATAATAATAATTGTACCGGGTGGTACACCTCCACGCCGCTAATTTAAATGCGCGCCAGTTAAAACTCCTCTGCTGGAGGAAGTCTGAACTTTATTGACGTTATTAATTTTCTACCTTCTCAGAAGATGTCACTACCTGTAAATTTTGGAGTTTTAGAACTGTGTCACTTTTGATGTGTTTTTGTTTCGCTTGAAGTAAGAAGTGTGAACTTTCTCTTCTAGAGGACACTACTGAAGATCTACAATAGTGCAACCTAGTGCGGAGTCAAAGAACTATTTTTTTGGAGAAAATTTAATTTCAAGAGTTTGTTCTTTGTTAAATTTCTTTCTGTCATTGTTTAAGTTGGCAATATTTACCCCTTTCTTCCCCTTGTTATGAATGTATCCAATCCCGAATTTCTTCTATTAATTTCTGACCAATCTGGTGTATCTTCCCCCAACTTGAATCTGTTGCGGGGTCCTACCCAATAAAGAGTTTGTGGGAGGGTGTTTTCTTTCCCCTAACGCCTAGAACCTTCCGCGAGAGGATATAAACTGCTGATTTTCGGGTCTCCGGACCACTTGTGTTCCATCTTTCAGTGTGTTAAGTACATAGCAGGGGGCGGGAAGCGCCTCTTTCTTCGGCAGCGGTCAACAACAAGGTAATGGCCGATTAATAACTTCTTTCCTTGCTAGCTCAGCAGTTTAACTTTCGGGGCGGGTTCTAAGCGTTCAACCATGTAACCTTTTCCTAAAATGTAACTACTCTTTTCATGTATTCTCTTTTAAAACGACATATCGGGATAGAGAGTGCTTAACCCTCTCGAGCTCCCACTCAGATCGTCCTGAGGTGAACTTATTTTTCTCAACCAATTCTTCCGTAATGTAATGTAAATTGCTATTAAGTCACCTCTGTAGTATGGGATTAGCCCTTGTATTAACGGCCTAGTGCCAAGTAGGTCTTAAGCAAAGTGTATTAGGAGTGCAAGTTCGCCTCCTCTCAAATTGTATTTTAGAGGTCATGTATTAATCTTCTTGTTATTTAACAGACCTCAGTAGGTTGGGTATTTTGCCCCTGTGTATATGTCCTTTGAGGACGGCTTAAAGGTGGAGTTCGGAGTGGCCTATGATAGGCTTGTATTTTAGGGGGAAGTTGCCTTTTTTGAAAATTGTGTTTCTGCCTCAAGGAGGCTTTTGGATGTAATTGGAAGCAAATGTTTCTGGCATGTTTGGGGGTTTTCGGCCCCTTTGTTGTATGGTGTTCATTGTAAGGTTGGGCTCATTGCTCAAGAATTATGTTTCTGACTTTTGAAGCCCCAAATGGGATACCTATGTAAATGTATTTGTCAATCGTGTTTCGGCTACTAAGTACCTGTTCTATTTGTTGTTACCTAATTTTGAAAAGAAAATATAACCTTGTTAAATTTTAAAATTAATTTCACTTTAGTAGCTTGAGACCCATTCACCACCCAGCACCTTCTTTCATGCATAACTACCACCAAAACACGGTAACAATAATAATAATAATAATAATAATAATAATAATAATAATAATAATAATAATAATAATGTAATTACGAGATCTAGAATGCCTTATTTTCTTTGTTGATATACACATTTTTGTTTCAATTTATAGGGACTCTATCGCCCCTGTGGGTGGGCTTAAAGGATATATTATCTGTAACTCCTGCTTGTCATAAGAAGTTACTAAGAGCGGAACAACCAAAGAATTTGTACTTGCTCTCTCGTCTCCTAAACTCAAAACATATCCATGATTCTATGTCGTTCCGCGCTGCAAAGGAAACGTACGAGTTCAAAGTTTCCATGTTTATTCAATCCAAATCGAATTATAGACAGACGAGCAGAAATAAACTTGTAGAAACTAAGAATATCATCTCCACATCTCCACTATAAATTTTCTCAAAAGTGCGATAAAATAATTGATGGTACGCTGTCACTCTTGTAATGGCCGTAGGGTTTTGAGGGTTTCGTATTCTTACTTATTAGAAATAAAAGACAAATATGTGCATAATACATTTCATTCAATAGAACTCAATACACTTAGAATGTGGGTAATAACTTGTGTAGTATGGGTCTGTGATTTGAGAAATAAGATACATAATTTAAGGCTCCGGGAGTAATATTACGAGTAGTACGATCAATTATTATATTTTTATTCTATACAACTGACCACGATGTATTCACAACGATAGGCAACCTCCAACAGAGCACGCAATTTTTTTCGGGGCGGCCCCCGATTTCCGCTCCCCCCGCGTGGCAATCATCACTAATCTACATTGCCTCAGACATGCTATTAATTTTAAGAAGAGATAGCAGGGAGGAGTGGGATGTGATACTACGGGAGTATCGGCCTGTTTGCATGTCAGACGCGTTACCAGGCGGATTTTGTATTGGTAAGGTGGTATTAAGGGTCAGGACAAAACCACACAGGAGGAAACAGCCTACATGTAAAACCTGACTTCTTGTAGATAGCACATGCAAGGATATGGGCTGGAGTGTTCCAGAGGTTGTGTTACTTAGGAATATGTGTCATGCAAACGTAACTATTTTCGTTGCGTTTGTCAATTATTATGGGAATCAGTTCTCTGCCGGATGTAGCCCGGGTCCACTAGCGTCTAAGTCTGCGTTTTGGGCCAGAGGTTAGTCCCTTAATGCAGTAACCAGTGATCCCTGGTGTCGAGTCTCCTTTCAGGAGAAGGGGAATCGTGCCAATCCTTACATGAGGTAAGGGGCTCCTTTCGCCTGATGACGTCCCGTTCTCGCTGTGCTGATGCCACACTCTTGCCACTGCGATCTGTAACTATTCTAAGCTAGTTATACACATCCCGATAGAGTGTGGGCTTCTTTTCCGCTAATTTTACGTATGAGCGTCTAGGAAGACGAAGAATGGTAGTAAGTAAGGGTTTAATGAATTTTATGCCTTCAATGGCTATGTGATGATTTCTCCTTAGTTCTTCTAATATGGCTGCGCCTCCTTCTTTAAACTTAATGTCCCGGATGTCCTAGATAATAACTGAAAAATAACAGAATAATAGAATGGGTTAGTATGAAGCTTTTAGTGGTGAGCTTATTGCTTCTTATTGTAATAACTGAGCGCGCGAGTCAACACAGCGCCATCTTGTAACAGAGTATGCGTGTGACGTCACATATTTTTCATTTTGATTTTTACCACAGTTAACCTCCTCATTTATCTGTCAATTGAGACATTAAACATAATCGTACGTTAAATACTATCGGTGATATACGTGTTCTACCCAACATAACAGCGTCTTAAAATGTTTATTTACATGCACCCCTTGTCGAGTTTACGTTAAAAGTGGGTGTAAGGACAAACATGATTATTGTCAAATTTCTAGAAGTAGAAAACTCTTGAATAACTTTAGACGTGTTAGTGCATGTGAAGTATTGTGCACGTTCAAGATAATATCATAAAAATATTGCTTATTATGGCGGGTTTCTGTATCAAAATAACAGGTTATAAGACCGCTCGAGTGACTGTGTTGCTAGCGGTGTGTGATCAATAATGAGAATGTGACAATGTAATGCATGAATAACAGTGTCACCGAGTCACGCTCGCCGTAGAGAACTGTAATTACAACAGCTAGCCTTTCGTAATACAACATCTGTCTTATTGCATCGATTCCCGCTACTCTTGATATGTCAACAGGTGGACGTGTCCCGTTGTCGACTAAAGGCTGTGTTACACATAACAATTTCACCTCATATACTTATTGCAGCAGTCTGCCCTCCGCCAGAAAGTATCGCGTGTTGTACGGGTGAATTGACGTGGGGAGGAATATGTATTATTTTACTACTACAGTCGAAACGGGTTAAAATGACCCCGAAGGGGCCACAAATTAATGGTCGTTATAAATGATGGCCGTCCATCTCTGTGGTGTAATGGTTAGTGTAATTAGCTGCCACCCCCGGGGGCTCGAGTTCGATTCCCGGATCTGCCATCCTCGAAGTGGTTTTCCGTGGTTTCCCACTTCTCCTCCAGGAAAATGCCGACATAGTACCTAACATAAGGCCAATATCGCTTACTTCCCTCTTCCTTGTCTATTCCTTCCGCACAGCATAGCATAGCAAGTGAGGCTGCCTGGGTGAGGTACTAGTCCTCCTTCCCAGTTGTATCCCCGACCTAAAGTCTCACGCTCCAAGACACTGTCCTTGAGGCGGTAGAGGTAGGATTCCTGGCTCAGCCCGAGGGAAAACCAACGCTTTAGTGTAGACGGATTAAGAAAGGAAAGATAACGACAGCCGTACAAACCTGTTTTTTTTTATTGCTAAAAATGCCGTATCTGTAAATTTTGGGCTTCAATCTTACAGCACATGGTTAATTAACAGAATAAAGTTTAAACTTCCAAATTCATAAGTAAAATAAATATTTTGCAGTGGGCCAGAGTAATTTTTCTAATAATATTCACAGTACCTAGAGCAAAAATTTCTTTGTTTTCCCATGGCGCAACAGCCCCGAAGGGCCATGCCCTACCAAGTGACCGCTGCACAGTTGGAAGACCTGCAGATTAAGAGGTATCGTGTGGTCAGCACGACGAATCTTCTCCGCTGTCATTCTTGGCTTTCTAAACCGGGGCCGCCATCTCACCGTCAGATACCTCTTCAATTGTAATCCCGTACGCTGAGTGGACCAACCCTTAGAGCCAGATAAAAATTCCCAACCTGGCCGGGAATCGAACCTGGGTAAGAGGCAGGCACGATACCCCTATACTACGTGGTGGAGTAGAACAATAATATCTCAGCAAAATATAACATAATAATTAATAATAACTATCAGTTTCCCGCTGGCTCCGCCCGCAATGTACAAAGTATGGTGTTATTCGTTACTATGCTCACGGATGTATTGCAAAGTTTCGAGTTAATGAAATAAAGCACATGATCTGCTGTGGCAATAGAATGTAATACTATGTCAACAAAACACTTGAAAATAAATCACACAAAGAAATTGAATTAAACCTTCCTTGGAACAACACTACGCGTCGAACTTAAGAAGTCCTTCAAAGATCTTCGTCATGGAGACAAATGTACTCATAACTTTTCTCAGAATCCACCAATTTAAATAGTTATTACCTCAAAAGGAAGCGCTTGATCCACTGAGTGTTTTTAAACCAAAACTAACTGCGTATCTCAATTAGAACGAAAGATATGATTGCTTCAATGAGAAAACATGTTGAAGAAATGAGATGTCAAATTGAATGTGCACTCATAACTTTCGTCATAATCAACCAAATTGAATAGTTAAGAGCTGAAATGAAAGATCTTGATCTACTGAGTGTTTTAGGCCACAACGACCTCCGTACCTTAATTAGAACCAATGATATGACTGCTTCAAAGAGACAAAAAATTGAAAAATCAAATAATTTGATGAAGGCGGAAGTTAAGTTATTTATAGTGCTTGATGACAAATCTGTGCATGAATATCTTTCAGTTTTAAAAAAATAGTGAAGAAAATCGACCGGATAGAATGGCCGGACTGAGTGACTTTAGTTTTCATAGGTGAGGAAAGATGTAGCAACAATGCAAACCGATCGATAATGTCGCACGTGGTCTTGGCTAATAAAATTTATATTCTCTCTGCCCTTCTAAACTGTACAAATCGTTCAGTGTGATACAATCAATTCATTGGCGAATCTGACGTTTGTTTCCCTATTTCATAATCGCCACATTATTTGTGACTTTCCTTCAATATTAAACATTTTCCTTTTCCTTTACGACATCTCCACGGCGACTGTTTAACAGACTGATTTGAAATCCAATGAATCTAATGAAAACAAAAGTTTGAAAGTAAATTGTTGCCAGCAATTCCCAAACGCGTAACAAACAAAAATCAACATTACAGTCTATTCATTTCTCCAAAAATGTGATAAATATACGCCTTTTTATTCGATATGTTGTAATAAGCGATGTCAAAGCAAGCGTTTTAAATATGCCAGAAGCATAAATCATATTACAAGTACAAGGATAATTGAAACATGTAAGAATGTGTTATAGCTCCTTACTACCACCCTTAAATTAGAATTTTCATCTTAGTTTCCCGTTCCTATTTCCGGGTATTCATTACCGCTACATTTTATTTCATTGAATAATCCTTTAGGCGGAGTCATATTTGTTATATGATAGCAACACAGCACATTTTTATCCAAGATAAAGATGCCATGCAGAGAAGGAGAATTGCATTTTATGGCCACTTGCTGTTAGGTTCACCAATTAAAAATCAGAAAACACCCCGTTGAAATCATATATTTTTACTATTTATTCAGAAGAAAAAACAAGCACTTCTATATGTCAGCCATTCACATCTTTTTTCAACACCCACACACACTCTCTAACCCAGACATCTCTCTCTACTGCCAACCCCATCATATTAAATTTAATTTCAAATATGTTACAAACTCAACATCCTCCCACCTTGAGTTGTGGGAACAACTCAACACATCATTTATCCACATGACAATACAAAACTGAATTTACTATACACAATACAAAACAGCAAGATCACCTCTCCCCTTTTCTTGTCTCTTTTGGAACTCAAAATAAATAAAAACACTTGAGATAAATATCACATAGAATAAATGAACACTTGTGAAAAAATATCACTCAATCCTCAAATCTTTTGGGTTTAATCACCAGTCTCCCACTATTAGTTTTCAGTTTGGAGCTATCGGTCGATGATTTAATTGTCCTTCGATCACTTTCTTTCTTTTCACACAGCTTAAATTGTCTGAAGACATGGTCTTCTGCAGATGTCACTTCGAGTGGGTATACCTTCTGCACCGGTCTCACGAGTACCCCTCTTTCAGTCTTCAGACGAACAAGTCTCACAACACCACCTTTGCCAGGGATAACTTCCATCACTCTTGCCAACGGCCAATTCAGTCTCTTGGGGTTGTCATTGTCTACTAGTACTACTTCATCCACGAAGGGTTTGTACTGACTTCTTGTATGGTGGTTCTTCTGAATTAGTTGTCCAAGATACTCATTCCTAAACCTCAACCTTAAAGTTTCTTTATTGTCTGTCTATATCTGTATCTTTTGTCGAATCTTACATTTTCTATCATGTCGATATCGGGCATTCCAACCTCCTTGACCTCTTGCAGAAACATTGCAGGGGTTATTGCCATCAGGTCACTTCCATCATTGGACAGGTAGGTAATCGGCCGAGAATTCATCACAGCTTCGATGTCACACAAGACTGTCATCATTTCTTGGTACGACAAGCACGAATTTCCCAGAACTTTCCTGAGCATTTGTTTGAGAACACCAATCAATCTCTCCCACCAACCTCCCCACCAAGGTGCAGCGGGAGGATTAAATTTCCATTCAGTTTCATTTGCAGAACTATATTGAACAATTTTATCCCACTGAATCGTCTCCAAGGCATTACAGACGCCATGAAAATTCGTCCCATTATCACTGTAGACTATCGCTGGCCTTCCACGTCTGGATACAAAGCGTCGAAAGGCTTCTAGGAATGTTGAGGTAGCCAAAGATGTCACAAGCTCCAGATGGACCGCACGAAAAACAGCACACGTGAACAAACAGACCCAGGCTTTCTCTCCTCCTCTCAAAATCAAAGGTCCTACCCCTGATATCTCAAAAACCAAAGCCTCTCTCACTCTGTCATCGGGTAGATGAGCCTGTTCCGCTTCAAGATGTTTTCCATGGTATCTTCGGCAGACAACACATGATGCGATTGCACTCCTCACAGTTCTTCTTCCACAGAGGATCCAGTATTTCTGTCGGAGCCCGCTGAGCAGAATCTATGTACCAGCATGACATAACTCTTTGTGTTTTTCCCTAACGAGAGCACGAACTAAAGTATGTTTTGCAGGAAGGATAATAGGACAGCGGAAAGCGTAATCATCCCGACGTGCTATTATCTTTGTTTTCAGTCTCATCACTCCCTCGTCATCAGTGAAAACACAGAGTGTGCTAAATCTCTCGTCCTTTACATCTACAAAACACACTTTTTGTATGAACTTCATCATAATTTTCTCCGCTCTGGTCGTCTCCTCAACTGATAGTTCTGCGTATACCCTAGTTAATTTTTGTTGTCGACAATTGTGTAGAAATCTCAAGATCCACCCCATCATGCGAACTGTTTTCCGAAAACTCGAGAAATAGTCGAGGTACCACTCTTGCGTATTTGACTTATTTTCTATTGCTGTCATAGTGTTGACTTTTCTTCTTTTTTCTTCGAACACTTCTTCATCGTTTCTTGTAACTTCGGAGCAGGGGATTGTTTCAGCCATTTCGGACCCTCCCACCATCTCTGTTCCAGTAAATGCTTTGGATCACATCCTCTTGATGCCAGGTCAGCTGGATTCATGGTTCCAGGAACATGTCGCCACTGTTCAGTTCTGGATCATCTTCGGATTTCTTGAACTCTATTCCAAACGAATGTTCCCCAAGGTTCGTCTAATTTTATCCAGGATAACACTGTCGATGAGTCACTCCAATAATGAACAATAATTTCCTTTGACCTTAATGATGGCAACACTGATGTGGCAAGTCTAACACCTATGGTAGCTGCTAATAATTCCAGACGTGGTATGGTGATCTTCTTCTTGGGTGCCACTCGTGCCTTTGCTTGTACAAGCCGTAAGTCCACGTTATCAATCCTCTGTACTCGCAAGAATACAACTGCTGCATATGCGGTTTGACTATATATGTATAGAGATATCTTCAACCGATTGCAGCCTTCCAATCAGACATCTGTGAATCAATCTCAGCCAGGAGAGGTAGTTATGCCAACCATTTCAGAAACTTTTTCTTTGTCGATTCATTTACCTCAGTGTCCCAGTCCAGCTCAGAAGCCCAAAGTTCCTGCAGAATTAATTTAGGGCAGAGAGATACAGGACATGAAAAACCAATAGGATCAAATACTCTATGAGCAGCTCTTAGTATTGTCCTCTTTGTTATTACATCAGGTATGATATCAATGACATGTGCCAGATTCAACTCCATAGTATCGTTTTCTTTATTCCAAACGAGTCCCAACACTTGTGATAGGTTTTCAGTTGTTTTGTCGTGAGAATACTCCCACCCTCGCAGGTTGAAAGATGCCTTCTCCATAATTATTTTTGCCTCTTTCATGAATGAATTGAGCTCAGCTTCATTGTTAACACTTGTAGTACAATTATCTACATAGAAACATTCTCTCAGTCCTTCTATTGTCGGAACCAAGTAGGGATTGTTATCAACTGCTTCTCTCTTCATCTCGTTCAAATGGAATTCTATTGTTGCCGACAGCAAGAAAGGAGAACATGCAAGACCGAAAACAACTCTATTATGACGAAACACTTTCATCTTTTCTGTACTTTCCTTATCCCACCAAAAAAATCTTAGAAAGTCACGGTCTCTAGGATGGACGCTTATTTGGAGAAATGCCTTTTCTATGTCTGCGATGACTCCAATATCATTTTATCTGAACTTCAGTAATGAACTAGGAATCAACTCTATAAGGTTAGGTCCTTTTTCAATACAATCATTTAGACAAGGAGCGTTCCTCTGTTTCGCAGAGGCGTCAAATACAGGTCTTATCTTGGTGGTGCTGTTCTCTTTCAAGACAGGTCGATGTGGTAAATAGTGTCCGCCATTCGCCAGCTCTTCTTCGGATACCATTGCAATAATTCCTTGCCCCATCCAATCTCGTAAGACGCCATCGTATCCTCCATAATGTTGCTCAGCTTGTAGTTTCATTGTGACTGTCTCCAATCTGCGCTGAGCTATTTCGCAATTGTCCGGAAGAGGTGGATGTTGCTCGCTCCAAGGTAGACACACTTCATATCTGTTGTCTTCATTCAGCCTCACAGTCTCAAGGAAATTCTTCCTAACTCGTTCATTCTTCTCGATGGTAGATTCCTTTTCTGCAGGATCAGTAATTCCAAGAATTTCTAAGTCCCAGAGATCACAAATTTTTGTTTGTTTTGAAAACAATGATGTCACCAACAGTGACGCTGTATCCCTTCTAGGTTTATTACTTATCATTTTTCCCATTAGTGTCCACCATAGAACAGTCTCAACTAGAACTAGACCACACTTTAGTTGATGTGTCTTTCCTGTAAGCAATTCACCGGTGACATCTGCCCCCAGTAGAATCTGTATGGGTCCTCGGTCTTGTACGTCTGTTAAACAAATCTTCAGATCCTTTATCTCATCACTCCAAGTACCATTCCTAACATATGGGACACCTTCACAAATTATTTCTTGGCTCAAAACTTGCAGTTCCTTGGAATAGTTTCCCTCTAATCGTCTTAAACTTATGTTGTAACAATCATGCTTTACCTCTTGGGAACGTACTCCCCCAAACAAAGAGTGTATTAGAGTTTCCTTTCCGACTGACTGGTACCCCATTTGTTCAGCTAAACCACGCACAATGTAAGATTTAGTAGACCCGGTATCAATGATCGCTCGCACTGTTTTTTGTTTACTCTTACCCATAACAACAACCGCCAGAGTTTGTAAATATACCTCAGGAGAACAAGAGACGTTAGCCATAGACTTATCTACATGAGTGGCATCCTCACTAATCGACTTTCTTTCTCCCTCAAAATTATTTTTTGAAACACTTTCTTTGTCTTTGTTACCAAGTTTATAACACATTAGTACCACATGCTTCCCACCACAAACAATACATCTAATAATGGATTTACAAGCTTTACTTTGATGACCTCTCTTTAAACAATTAAAACAACAGTGCTTGTTACTCAAGATTTTCCTTCTTTCCTCCACAGTCATTTGTTGAGCTTTAATGCATTCTGAACTTGAATGAGGTTTAAGACAAAATATGCACTCCTGTTATCAGTAGATAACAAGACAGAAGCGGTGGGGATATTTGGTTCAGCGGCTTCCCTTGTTTTTTTGCCTCCCTTAATCTTGAGCCCTTGGGATGTATTAATGTTGAACCCTTTCATTGCTAATGAAATTCTTTCCTCACTAACAACTTCACTTTGGAGAAAAGCCATGAGCTGTTTCAAATGATCTTTGGAGACAGAATCACATCTGAAAGAAGTATTCCTTTGCCAGGCCCTTAGTAAGTCTTCTGGCAAGGATAATTCAATTACGGGGTCTAGCATTGCAGTACACTTTTCTGTAGTAACTCCTAAACTTTCCAGAGACCTGAGATGTGATTCTAATTTATCATATAAGCTACTAAGTGTTGGTTTTTCTGTAGAATTTACTGCATTGGTTAAAACTAGCTTCAGTAGTTCACGAACGTAAACTTCTACCTGTAAGTCCTCCCTACCAAATCGAGCTTGAAGACTGTCTATCGCTTTATGATAATTGTCGGCAGTCGGGGGGAAACTAGTGACTAACTCGTACGCTCTAGAACCTTCTATCAAAGCTTGAATGAGATACTGGAATTTATCTTCCTCTCCCATGTCCTCATCTTCGTGTATTTTACGGAACTGACTCCAAAAATATAACCAGTCAATTATTTCCCCAGAAAACTTCTTCAATTCTATTTTTGGAAGCCTGTATTTCTTTCGTTCAGCTATATTTTCATTTACTACACTTTGGTTAGAGGAAGCCGGCAGAGTGGTATTCAAAAATCTTGTTGCTTTAGCCCTACAGCTCAAGAATTTACGTCTATATTCATCAGCTGATTCTTCCTCATCTGCTATTTGATCAACCTCACAATTATCATCTATCATCTGTTGAAATACCAATCCATCTAAATTAGCGATAGTATCATACTTTTCTTGAAGGATTTCTAGTTGTACCTGAATTTCTTCTGTGTCTGGTTCACCGTCTTGTAACGATGACATAACCTCGTTGTATACTCGTGTAAATAACCGCCGCTTTACGGTCCTTGCTTTCGTGAGGTTTTCCATCTTTTTTATTGCCACGGGGGTCTTCCTTTATTAATGATGTCCTGTCACGGTCGCCAATAAATTTTAGGTTCACCAATTAAAAATCAGAAAACACCCCGTTGAAATCATATATTTTTACTATTTATTCAGAAGAAAAAACAAGCACTTCTATATGTCAGCCATTCACATCTTTTTTCAACACCCACACACACTCTCTAACCCAGACATCTCTCTCTACTGCCAACCCCATCATATTAAATTTAATTTCAAATATGTTACAAACTCAACACTTGCTAAGAATGAAACCAACACCATTACCGTACCAGATCCTTACCTATTTTGAAGATAAGAAGACGCAGACAGCTTGGTACAAGAAGGTGAAAAGGGACCTACAGGACATGGGGATCAATTATGGAAATTTACAAGAACGCAACCCACTCAGTAGGAAACTAAAATACCATCAGGGTTTTCAAGAAAGGTCAAAGTTGAAGACGGGAAAGACATGGACGGAGGAAAGAAAAGAGCGAAACTGGTAACGAATGAACGAGCACCGGGCAAAGATCAAATCCCAGAGAAGGTAGGTAAAATATCGTGGCCCCAAGTAGGCCGATACGAACAAATAAATAAATAAATAACAATAAGGATCCAATGAGCTTCAGGGCTGAAGACTTACCAGACCTTCAGATAACAATCAATCTTCCGAACGACACCTCGCCAAACAAATAAACCCATACACGAAACGACTGTCATGAAGCCTTCTATGAGTTGCCTTATTCTCCACACACATACCGGATTTCTTACATAAAATGCAATGAAAGCAATAATATCCCCAAGAAGACTATATTTAATAGCGTAACATTAGAATTAAATGAACAGTTCTTTTGGTAGTCCAAGTTATTTAGGATATTGCCACTGGCGATCGATGGAGTAATATTGGTAAAAGTTCATAGCAACCGACGTTTCGTTATATGGCTGTTGTGTTGGGAGATGTCTGCTCGGGCAGTTGAAGCTATTTGATGGATTATGCTCGTAATATGATTACGTTTCTCGACATTTACAGACGACTCTCGCGCTACCACAATATCGTCAGACGCGTCCTACAGTTGGGTCAATGTGACTTACAACTTAATGTTCCACTGCTGACTAGCAGCCATCATAAGACATCACAAGCATGCTATTCAGAGATTCTTATTGATAGGATGCTATACGGTTCCAACCAATAATCATCGCGGTGACAAAGCGATCTGACAAGGGGAGGGTCTGACATGTGCCTAACCGCTTTTGGTAACTTTTTCAGGGACGTTCTACAGTGAAAATAAAAACATGTGTTTCAGCGTTTTGCTAGACACGCCCTAGTTTTTGAAAAAATCGAGGTCAAATTTGATGATGGAAAATCACATTTTCAATGTTATACATCGAAAGATCACAAAAAGCATGTTTCATTCATGTAATATGGGGTCTTAAAGTTAAAAATATTAGAGTTATTAATGATTTTGTGTTTTCATGCTGTAGCAGAGGTCGGCGTCAGACTATCAAACCGCTGATCCGCGTTCGATCCTAGGGAGTGGCTTTTTGTTTTTATTATAAAAATAGATTAATCTGATAATATCTCTCTTCTTTGCCTTTCTCTGAAGTTATTTATTTATTATTCAGCGTATGATGCTTACAAGACAATAAGAATTACAATAAATTATATTGTTACATATGTACAATTTACAGCATTAGGACCACTTTTCAAATATGGATAGAAAAGTCTGCAATCCATCTCATTCATTTTGGAGATGCTGAGTGGAGTTCATCCAAGGAGCCGGGATACGCACGTAGAAGGCACTCCTGCACTATATGCTTGATGGTTTGCAATCACATTGGGGAGAATTTATTCAACCCCATTGACATAGGGCTGCACTAGTTCGACCAGTACAACATCGAATCCTGTTTAACCTTGACCAGACTCTCCGAGGTAGACTAAAGCCAGCAAGCCTGTAGTGGGATCACTGATTGAAAGTAGGCCATGAGGTGTCGAGTTTAACTACTCATCTCTCCAGGCATTTCGGAGATTGAACCTGGTTGTCGTAAGATCAACAGCCGTCTTGCAAGCTGGCTTATAAAAGTCATTGTATGTATGTGTGTGGGTGGGTTTGTACCACATCTCCTCCCAAACCATAGGAGCAAATTCAACCAAATTTGATACACTTATAACTTAGTATCCGGAGACAAACCGCGTGGGGGTAAGACACCCCAAACACCCATAGGGCCGGGGGGGTGAGGGGGGTCATATATAAAAATAAATGAAAATAGTGTCGAATCCATACTTTTCGGGGTCACCGAGATGAATAGTGACACTCCAATTTTTTTAAAGTCCAAGTTCAGCCCCCTTTGAGGTGGGGGGCGAGGGGGTGGTATATGCAAATAATCGAAAATAGGGTCGAAATTTTCTGGGTCACCAATGTAAATAGCGGCACTTTGGATATTTAGTATCAGGAGACAAACCACGTGGGGGTAAGATACCCCAGGAACCCTCAGGAGCGGGGGGCGAGGGGGTCATATATAAAAATAAATGAAAATAGTGCCGAATCCATACTTTTCGGGGTCACTGAGATGAATAGTGACACTCCAATATTTTTAAAGTACAAGTTCAGCCCCCTTTGGGGGTGGGGGGCGAAGGGGAGTGATATATATACAAATAATCGAAAATAGTGTCGAATACATAGTTTTCGGGGTCGCCAAGGTGAATAGCGACACTCCAGATTTTTAGTATCAGGAGACAAACCACGTGGGGGTAAGACACCCCAGGAACCCTTAGGGAGCGGATCGGGGGGCGAGGGGGCTGAGATATAGAAATCATCGAAAGTAGTGTCGAAACCATACTTTTCGGGGTCGCTGAGATGAATAGTGACACTCCGGAATTTTTAAAGGTCCAAGTTCAGCCACCTTCAGCGTGGGGAGGGAGGCGATGGGAGAGTGATAAAAAAAAATCGAAAATAGTGTCGAATCCATAGTTGTCGGGGTCGCTGAGATGAATAGTGAGACTCCGGATATTTTATTAATTGTCGGAGTCGCTGAGATGAATAGTGAGACTCCGGATCCCCCTTTGGGGTGGGGGGCAAGGGGAGAATGATATATAAAACTGATCGAAAATAGTGTCGAATACATAGTTTTCGAGGTCGCCGAGGTGAATTGTACACTTCGGATTGTTAGTATCAAGAGACAATCCACGTGGGAGTAAGACACCCCAGGAACAATTATGGGCGGGGGGCGGGGGGAGCGGGGTCAGATATAAAAATAATCGAAAATACTGTCAAATCCATACTTTTCGGGATTGCTGAGATGAATAGTGACACTCCAGAATTTTTAAAGTCCAAGTTCAGACCCATTTGGGGTGGGGGCAAGGGGGCATTGAGATATTAAAGAATCGAAAATAGTGTCGAATCCATATTTTTCGGGGTCGCTGAAATGAATAGTGACACTCCTTTTTTTAAGTCCACGTTCAGTCCCCTTTTTGGTGGGGGCATAGGGGGAGTGATATATAAAATAATGGAAAAAAGTGTCGAGTGCTCTTCGGCGTCGCTGAGATGAATAGTGAAAATTCGGATTTTTTAAAAGTCCAAGTTCAGCACCCTTTATGGCGAGGGCGAGTGAAATATAAAAATAATCGAAAATAGTGTCGAATCCACAGTTTTCGGTGTCGCAAAGATAAATATTGACAATCCGGATTTTTTTTTTAAATTCCAAGATCAGCCACCTAGCACCCTTTAGGGTGAGGGCGAGGGGTAGTTGGAGGGCGAGGGGGGAGTGAAATATAAAAATAATCGAAAATAGTGCCGAATCCACAGTTTTCAGTGTGGCTAAGATGGATATTGACAATCCGGATTTAAAAAAATTGAAGTCAAAGTTCAGCCACCTTTGGGGCTGGGGAAAGGGGTGGGGTGAGATATAAAAATAATCGAAAATGGGATCAAAGTCATACTTTTCGGGGTTGCTGAGATGAATAGTGACATTTCGGTCAAATATAGTGTCCATTCAATAGTTTTCGAGGTCGCTGCGATGAATAGTGACACTCCGGATTTTTTAAAGTTCATGTTCATCCCCCCTTTGGCATACAAGATGAGAAAGTGTTAAAAAACTAAAATGACCAAAATGACAAAGTTTACGGATGTATGTGTAAGTTTTCCATTATAGATATCAGCTAAATTTGGTAAAAATATTACTTACTATCTGAGAAAAATGCGGTTGGGGCAAGACACCCCTAGAACCTCCAAGGCAGGGGGTGAAATATAAGTAAAAGCGACCACTATAGCACCTTATCGGGGTGGGGGGTACAAGTAAAAATACTCGAAACGACTGATATTAGTATCCAAGTACATCCACCATCGGCTTCGGGGGTAAGAAGGTGTGTAAAAGAAAATGAACAAAATGGCCGAGATGTCTGTATGTCCTAGCATATCTCTCAACGAAACTTGGTACACATTACTTACGACTAACGATCAAGAGAAAATATACTGTATGGGAAGGGCACCTCCAGCAAGTCTAGGAGGAGGGAGGACATGCAAAAAACTTTGCAGACGATACAGATTTAAAACGGAGACTGAAAGTTAAACACATAATAATAATAATAATAATAATAATAATAATAATAATAATAATAATAATAATAATAATAATAATAATAATAATAATAATTGTACCGGGCGGTACACCTCCATGCCGCTTATTTAAAATTTGCGCCAGTTGAAACTCCTCTGCTGGAGGAAGTCTGAACTTTATCTACGGTATTAATTTTCTACTTTCTCAGAAGATGTCACTACCTGGAAATTTTGGAGTTTTTGAACTGTGTCATTTTCGACGTATTTTTGTTTTGCTTGTAGTAAGAAGTCTGAACTTTCTCTTCTAGAGGACACTACTGAAGAACTGCAATGGTGCACCCTAGTGTGAAGTGAAAGAACTATGCTTTTGGAGAAATTTTGAATTCATAAGTTTGTTCTTTGTTAAATTTCTTTCAGTCATTGTTTAAGTTGGCAATATTAACCCTTTCTTTCCCCTTCTTTTGAATTTAGCCAATCCCGAATTTCTTGAATTAATTTTCCACCAATTATGTGTTTCTTCTTCATATTGTGTAGGGGTTTTCTTGGTTAGCCAATAAAGTTTTTGTGGGAGGGTGTTCTCATTCCCCAAACGCCTCGAACTTTCCGCGAGAGTATATAAACTGCTGATTTTAGGGTCTCCGGGCCACTTCAGTACTATCTTTCAGTGTGTAAAGTATATAGCAGGGGGCGGGTAGCGCCTCTTTCTTCGGGCAGCAGTTCATCAACAGGTAATGGCCGTATAATAACTTCTTTTCTTGCTAGCTCAGCAGTTTAACTCTCGGGGCGGGTCCGAAGCGTTTCCACCATGTAACTTCCCTAAAATGTAAAGACACCTTGTATTTATTCTATCTTTTAAACTACATATTGGGATAGAGAGTGTTTAACCCTCTCGAGCTCCCACTCATATTGTTCTGAGGTGAACTTATTTTTCTCAACCGATTCTTCCGTAACAGTAATGTAAATTGTTTCTTTCTTAAGTCACCTCTTTAGTATGGGATTAGCCCTTGCATTAGCGGCCTAGTGCCAGATTAGGTTTTTAAACAAGTGTATTAGGAGTGCAGATCGCCTCCTCTCAAATTGTTATTTTAGAGGTCATGTAATTAACCTTTTTCTTACTTAATAGGCCTCAGTAGGTTGGGTATTTTACCCCTGTATCTATGTCCTTAGAGGACAACTTGAAGGTGGAGTTTGGTGTGGCCTTTGAGAGGCTTAAAGTTTGAGAGCGAGCGGCTCTTTCTTGAAAATTGAGTGTTGTATGCCTCGAGGAGGCTTTTCTGTGTAATTTGGAGCAAGTGCTCCTGAGCATGAATGGGGTTTTCTGCCCCTCTGTTAATACTTATTTTGAAGTAAGGTTGGGCTGATTGCCCAAGCATTGTGAAGTCGGGGCGCGAAGCCCAAATCCAGTAAATATTGTAACTACATTTTGTTGACTTGCTACTCTGTACCTGCCATGCTTGTTATTTCTTTATTTTGAAAAGAAAACATAACCTTGTTAATTTTACATGAACTCTAATTTCGTAGCTTGAGACCCGTTCACACCCGCACCTTCTTTCACCTCTAACTACCGCAAAAACATGGTAACAATAATAATAATAATAATAATAATAATAATAATAATAATAATAATAATAATAATAATTCTTTTACTACTAAACAGATCGTTGAAAAACCAAGTCTAACTTATTGTTGATTCGGCGTAACGAAATCTTCCTCAGCCTTCTTTTAGTACCAAATGTTCCCGTCTTTGTTCGTTATTAATGTTGCTGCTCATGCATAAATGCATAGTTGCGCAGGTTCGTCTGCCATCTGCCGCTAGGTTTTTAACTATGTCAAACTTATCACGCATCTGCCATCTACCTTTTTCATTGGAACTATGTACGTTAGCACGGCCAATTAGATCTACACTACGCTCCAGCGCGCATTGAGTCGGCCATGAACTTATCTTTCTTCGTCAAAAATACTCTCTGGGCCTTCTTTTAGTACCAAATTTTCACGTCTTTGTTCATTATTTCTGCAGTCGCTCTTGTGACAATACGTAGTTGAGCAGGTTCGTCTGCCATCTACCGGTTGCATTGGAACTACGTAACATATCACGGCTAAATAGATCTACGCTGCGCTCCAGCTTGCTAGAGCGACGTATCGTGTCGGCCGTGAAGCTATCGTTGATTAGGCAAAAAAAATAATTCTATACATGCTTTCAGTACCAGATCTGCCTGTCCTTGTCCGTTATTGTTATGTTTTTCGTCGTAGTACATCTAAGAAAGCATTAATCAAAGTATGTAAACAAACATGGCAGCTCATTCACGTACAGAGGAGCAAGCAAGATCGAACTACGAGGTTTAAAACTCAGTTAAAATTGCATGTTAAGATCGAAGTTGGAGGTATAAAACTCATGTGCAAGACACCCTGGCTGTTCCAATATCGACCAGAACAATTTCCCGTCGATTGGTTGAAGGAGGCCTGCACTCCCGGCGTCCGCTCAGAAGACTACCATTGACTCCACAGCATAGACGTGCACGCCTGGCATGGTGCCGGGCTAGAGCGACTTGGATGAGGGAATGGTGGAACGTCGTGTTCTCCGATGAGTCACGCTTCTGTTCTGTCAGTGATAGTCACCGCAGACGAGTGTGGCGTCGGCGTGGAGAAAGGTCAAATCCGGCAGTAACTGTGGAGCGCCCTACCACTAGACAACGCGGCATCATGGTTTGGGGCGCTATTGCGTGCATACTGAACGTTCGGACAATACTATCGTTCAGAAGTGTATAAACAGCGTTCTGATTTAACAATGCCTAAAAGGAAATCTAAGACAATCGGTCAAATTCAACCGAAAACGAAGTTAAAGCTTTTGCGAGCTGATGAAATTAATGATCAACAACAGAAGCGGCTTCAGGCTGCACGGGAACGTGCCAGAACATCGCGAGCGACTGAATCTGGAGACCAACGTGAACGTCGTCTTCAAGCAAAACGGAACCAAGCTAGCACATCACGAGCGACTGAATCTGAAGACCAACGTGAACGTCGTCTTCAAGCTAAGCGGAACCAAGCTAGCACATCACGAGCGACTGAATCTGAAGACCAACGTGAACGTCGTCTTCAAGCTAAGCGGAACCAAGCTAGCACATCACGAGCGACTGAATCTGAAGACCAACGTGAACGTCGTCTGCAAGCCAATCGGAACCAAGCTAGCACATCGCGAGCCACTGAATCTGAAGGCCAACGTGAACGTCGTCTTCAAGAATTGCAGACACAAGCAACCACCTCGCGGGCAGCTGAATCTCAACTCCAACGTGAATATCGTCTACAAAAAATGCGGAACAAGCTACCACTTCGCAGGTGGCTAATTGGCATTCCAACTTATTTCTCGAAGGTTTTCATTACGATCCTAGGAAAGACTACAGAAAACATAACAGCGTGTTAATTGGAGGAATGGACCAAATATGTAAGTACTGTTTTGCCAAGAAATATAAAGGCGAACCTCCAGGCATGTGCTGTTGTAACGGGAAAGTCCGTCTACCAGAACTCGAAACGCCACCTGAGCCATTACTCTCTTACATGTCAGGGACTACTTCAGAATCGAAACATTACAATTCATGTTTTCAAATGACTTCTTTTGGGACCTCATGCGCTGTTCAACAAAGTGCTTTCGAAACCACGTTCAGAGTGCAGGGTCAAATATACCATAAAGCGGGCTCTCTCCTCCCTCTTGAAAGAGAACATGCAAAGTTTTTACAAGTTTATTTCATCGGAGACGAAGAACTGGAAGTGGATCAACGATGTGACAATATAGCAGGAGTGAGACGTTATATTGTGTTGAATCTTCAACGAATGTTTCAAGAACATAACCAGCTTATTAAAATATTTAAGACAGCTTTAGAAGACATGCCTTCGGATGAGTGTAAAGTAGTTATCCGTGCCGATAAATGGCCAGCTGGCGAGCACGAGGGACGTTTCAACAGACCCCAAATAAATGAAGTGGCAATCATCGCAGCAGATAATGACTGTGACAGAAGGGACATAGTTTTTCAAAAACGAGGTGGTCCGCTGCAACGCATTTCAGAAACGCACCGCTCTTATGATGCTCTCCAGTATCCCATTATATTTTGGCAGGGTGCCGACGGATATCATTTTAACATCATGCAGTATAACCCCAATACAGAGTCCACAGTTAACAAGAATGTTTCAATGATGAACTTCTATGCATACAGAATAATGATTCGAAACAACTCAACTAATTACATTTTAATGGCTCGGCGGCTGTTTCTTCAGTTTATTGTTGACGTTCACGCTAAAATTGAAGCGCAGCGCCTCCTTTACATCAGACTTAATCAAAATAAACTTCGAACTGAAGAATACATTCATTTAAGGGATGCCATTGCCAGTGAGAGAAATGTCGACGATATTGGAAAAATGGTGATATTGCCCGCCACTTTCACAGGGAGTCCCAGGCAAGCGCATGAGTACGCACAAGATGCCATGACCTACGTCAGATCATACGGACGTCCTGACCTATTCATTACATTTACATGTAATCCAGCATGGTCAGAAGTAAAGGAAGAACTAACTCATGGGCAGACGTCTATTGATCGTCATGATTTATTAGCCAGAGTTTTTCGACAAAAACAACAAAAGTTAATGAATATGTTGACCAAGACTCACATATTTGGGGAAACCAGATGTTGGATGTATTCTGTTGAGTGGCAGAAGAGGACCCCCTGTGGGTGGGGGCGGTAGAATAACACCCACGGTATCCCCTGCCTATCGTAAGAGGCGACTAAAAGGGGCCCCAGGAGCTCTGAACTTTGGAGCGTGGGTTGGCGACCACGGGGTCCCCAGCTGAGTCCTGGCATTGCTTCCACTTACTTGTGCCAGGCTCCTCACTTTCATCTATCCTATCCGACCTCTCTTGGTCAACTCTTGTTCTTTTCCGACCCCGACGCTATTAGGTTTGCGAGGGCTCGGGAGTCTTTCATGTTCACGCCCTTCGTGGCCCTTGTCTTCCTTTGGCCGATATCTTCATTTTTCGAAGTGTCGGACCCCTTCCATTTTTCTCTCTGATTAGTGTTATATAGAGGATGGTTGCCTAGTTGTACTTCCTCTTAAAACAATAATCACCACCACCATCACCACCACTGGCAGAAGAGGGGTCTTCCACATTCTCATAACTTAATTTGGTTGAAAGAAAAAATCCATCCCAACAAAATAGATGATGTTATATCTGCAGAGTTACCAAATCCAAATGTGGACGAAGTTCTTACGGATATAGTGAAAAGAAACATGATACATGGGCCATGTGGAAACATTAACCTGAATGCACCTTGCATGAAGGACGGCAGATGTAGCAAGAAATACCCTAGACAACTGATTAAGGAGACTCAAACTGGGGATGATGGGTACCCCAAGTATAGGAGGAGGAGTCCAGAAGATGGTGGATACACAGTAAAATTAAGTATTCGAGGTGAGGAAATCGAGATCGACAACAAATGGGTTGTTCCGTACAACCCTCTCCTTTGTAAAATGTTCCAGGCTCATATAAATGTCGAATACTGCAATTCAGTCAAATCCATAAAGTACGTATGCAAATACATTAACAAGGGCAGTGATATGGCTACTTTTGGTTTAACGAAGGCAAATATGCATGATGAGGTATCAAATTATCAGTTGGGACGATACATGAGCAGTAACGAGGCTGTCTGGCGAGTACTAAGTTTTCCCATTCATGTGAGGCATCCTACCGTCGTTCATCTTAGCGTGTACTTAGAGAACGGACAAGGAGTCTATTTCACGAAGGAAAATGCACAAGCAGTTGCCGCTGAGCCACCCAGGACAACCTTGACAGCCTTCTTTCAGTTATGTCAACAGGATCCATTTGCAAGGACATTGCTGTATTCGGAAGTTCCTCGCTACTATTCCTGGGATTCGGGAAGGAAAGCTTTTTCTAAAAGAAAAAAAGGAGTAACTGTTTTAGGCAGTGATGTTGTAGCGAGTGAGGCTTTAGGACGTGTTTACACTGTTCATCCAAATAATGCCGAATGCTTTTTCCTAAAAATGCTGCTTCATACAATTAAAGGACCAACTTCTTACGAAATGATTAAGACTGTAAATGGTAACGTATGTAACACCTTCAGGGAAGCCTGTCAAAAACTTGGTTTGCTGGAGGATGATGAACACTGGGACAAAACAATGTCCGAAGCAACGTTGACATCAGCTCCTCATCAAATACGAAATTTGTTTGCAATTATACTGACTAGCTGTAATCCATCCAATCCCAGTACTTTGTGGGATAAATTCCGTGAAAGTATGAGTGAAGACATCCTTGCCAGACCTCGCCGAAACAGCGTCAATGACGACATACAGTTCTCTGCAGAAATATTTAACGAAGTTCTCATTATTCTAGAAGACAAATGTCTATCAATCTGTAGCAAAAGTCTGTCGCAGTTGGGTATTCAGGCTCCGGAAAGAAATCTTGACAACGCAATTGATGCAGACCTTCTTCGCGAAAAGAATTACAATACCGCAGAGTTGATAAAATTTGTTGAATTCAATAAACCATTGTTGATGGATGATCAAAAGAAGGCTTATGACCACATCATGGAATGCGTGCACAAAGAAAGAGGGGGTTTCGTTTTTTTAGACGCTCCAGGAGGAACTGGAAAAACTTTTCTAATCAATTTGATACTAGCCGAAATTCGATCAAAAAATAATATAGCACTTGCGATGGCTTCCTCTGGCATAGCGGCTACTCTCATGGATGGTGGACGGACTGCGCATTCGGCACTAAAATTGCCTCTAAAATTAAATGAGGTAGAATATCCCATTTGCGATATTAGCAAAACAAGTGAACAGGCAAAAGTTCTACAAACATGTAAAATTATCGTGTGGGATGAATGCACAATGGCTCATAAGAAATCTTTGGAAGCCCTTGACAGGTCACTGCGGGACCTCAGAAAGTATGATCAGTTGCTAGGAGGCTCTCTGCTGATACTTGCTGGTGACTTCCGACAAACTCTCCCAGTTATACCAAAATCGACTCCGGCGGATGAGATCAATGCTTGCCTTAAAACGTCACCACTATGGAAGTTTGTTAAAAGATTCACGTTAAAAACAAACATGAGGGTTCGGCTCTTTGGAGATGAGACTGCCAATAATTTGGCATATACACTTCAACAAATCGGTGAAGGCACATTTCCAACTGAATCAAACGGTGACATTATCTTTCCGGAAGACTTTTGCACTTAGGTAGAAACGGTTGAAGAACTGATCAACAATATCTATCCAGGCATAGTCGCAAATTACAAGAATCACGAGTGGTTATGTGAGAGAGCCATTCTTGCAGCCAAAAACGAAGCTGTGCACGACTTGAACAGCCGATTTAAAGATATGATACCAGGCCCCATCACTGAGTATAGATCTATTGATACAGTAGTCGACAATGGTGATGCAGTGAATTCTCCCATTGATTTCTTGAACTCACTAGACCCTCCTGGTATGCCACCACATCATCTCCAGCTTAAAATCGGTTCCGTCATTATGCTGTTACGTAATTTAGATCCACCAAAACTTTGCAATGGTACCAGGCTCAGTGTGAGAAGACTGGCAGCTAACATCATAGAAGCTACAATATTAACAGGAAAAGAGAAGAGTCAGGACGTTTTCATTCCTCGGATACCATTAATCCCAACCGACTTACCATTCGGTTTCAAGCGCTTACAATTTCCTAGATTAGACTTTAATCCACTGCTTTGGGTGTAGCAAGGCTGATTGGTGATAATCCAAATGACAGTTGAAATCGTGTACATCATAATTATTTATAGTGCGACGGGTAAATACATATTTTCCTGAAAGATTAAATACTTCCGAGTCAATTCCAGCTCCCACAAGCACAAAGTTTTACACGAACATTAAATAATCTAAAACTTGAAACTTGAAATAAAACACGTCTAAATAACTCTAAATCTGCATAATAGGTCGTAAAATCGTAAAATAAACATTTCAAAAACGAATTCTATATTCACTTCACACATAACTGGTAACACAAATTTTAAAGGTAAAGATTCAAAAACTATCCGGGCAACGCCGGGTACTACAGCTAGTATATAAATAAAAGAATAAATGAATAAATAAATCTTTAGGCAGGAGATGCTGTGGTCGTTTGGCTGATCACAGTTCGAGTTTTAATTTCGAACAATGTTGTATGTCAAGGGAGTATTGTATACGGTCAAAAATTCGACATAGGGCCTTTGAAGTTTCATGTCCGCTGGACACCAAACGAGTGGATTTCACAACATAACTGGGACTCAAGACGTCGTGGAAACTCCTTTCGAGACAATTGTCCCCATAGACGTCATCTACAAGGTGAGTCCCACAAGGGTTAGCGTTTGGCCCATAGACCTCATCTACAAGGTGAGTCCCGCAAGGGTTACCGTTTAGCCCGCAGACCTCATCTACAAGGTGAGTCCCACAAGGATTTCCGTTTGGCCCTCAAACCTCACCTATATGGCGAGTCCCGCACGGATTGCCGTTTGACCCACATACCTCATCTACATGGTGAGTCCCGCAAGGATTGCCGTTTGAACCGCAGAATTCATCTACAAGGGGTGTCTCGCAGGGAGTGCCATTTGGCCCACAGACCTCATCTAAAAGGTGAGTCCCGTAAAGGTTGCAATTTGGCTAACAAACCTAATCTACGAAGGGTATCCCTCAAGGATTGCCGTTTGGCCCACAGACCTCTACGAGGTGAGTCCCACAAGGGTTACTGTTTGGCCCACAACCCTTATCTATGCGGTGAGTCCCGCAAGGGTTACTGTTTGGGCCACATACCTCACCTATATGGCGAGTCCCGCACGGATTGCCGTTTGGCCCACATACCTCATCTACATGGTGAGTCCCGCAAGGATTGCTGTTTTGCCCACAGATCTCATCTACATGGCGAGTCCCTCAAGGATTGCAGTTTGGCCCACAGAATTTATCTACACGGTGAGTCCCGCAAGGATTGACGTTTGGCCCACAGAATTTATCTACAAGGCGAGTCCCGCAAGGATTGCCGTTTGCCCACAGACCTCATCTACAAAGCGAGTCCCGCAAGGATTGCACTTTGCTCCACAGACATCATCTACAAAGCGAGTCCCGCACGGATTTCCATTTGGCACACATACCTCATCTACAGGTGGTGTCCCGCAAGGATTGCTTTTTGGCCCACATCTACAAGGGGTTTATGGAAGGATTTCCGTTTCCCAAATACTTCATCTACAGGAGGTGTCCCGCAAGGATTATCGTTTAGCCCATATACGTCATCTACAAGGGGAGTCCCGCAAGGATTGCTGTTTGGCCCACAGACCGCATCTACAAGGTGTGCCCCGTAAGGTTTGACGTTTGGCCCACAGACCACATCTACAAGGTGAGTTCCGCAAGGATTGCCGTCATTCCCGCATACCGCTTGCCGGTAAACGAGAGTGCGGTCAACGTCACATGGTTCCCCGTACGTCCATAGAAAATCCATCAATGGATAAATCAGATTGAAGGACAGTAAAACTTACCCCATTACAGTAAGAGCTGATAATTCTGTTCCTCAGCCTGCAGACAAGTTGCGTGTTGCGTGTGATGATATTCCAATTCACTGTCTGCAATTCATCCCCATAAATCTTCAAAATTTATGTGCTAATTGCATTCTTCAGTACTATGGTGCAGTGGTTACTTGTATATACTCTGTCTTTCAGACTATCCCATCATTAGAAGCCACAAGTCAATCCCGAGAAAACATCTCGCACTGCATTCATTGGATTACTAGCGGTATGTGCTGAAAATATCCGAGCAACCTTTCCTTTTTTTTTTTTTTTTTTTGTGCTAGTTGCTTTACGTCGCACCGACACATATAGGTCTTATGGCGACGATGGGACAGGGAAGGGCTAGGAGTGGGAAGGAAGCGGTCGTGGCCTTAATTAAGGTACAGACCCAGCATTTGCTTGGTGTGAAAATGGGAAACCACTGAAAACCATTTTCAGGGCTGCCGACAGTGGAGTTCGAACCTATTATCTCCCGAATAATGGATACTGGCCGCACTTAAGCGACTGCAGCTATCGAGCTCGGTCAACCTTTCCTGCTCAGACAGTTGGGGAGAAAACTGGTTCAGTATTAATTCCATGTATCGTCCAGAATTAATTTTCTTTTTAAAAATGGCCCTACAATACTTTTAACATTAATAGTGCATTAAACTCCTATTTCAAGGTCATGAATTATTCTTGGATTATCACATGACGAACAATACCGGTTATTGTGATTTGTGTGATAATAGAGGATGGTTACCTAATTGTACTTCCTCTTAAAACAATAATCAACACCACCATATATTCTTTGATCTAACTAACCTTGTGAGAAATTATAAGGTCAATGCATATCTTAATACACTCTCCTGTCCGCCTCCGCAACGAAACGGTTAGTGTTATTAGCTGCCGTCCTCGGAGGCCCGGGTTCGATTCCCGGTACTGTCAGAAATTTAAGAATGGCAGGAGGGCTGGTCTGTGGTTCAAATGGTACATGCAGCTCACCTCCATTGGGGGTGTGCGTGAAAAGAGCTGCATCACCTCGGGAAGAGGTCACGAGTTTACTTTTCTAATACACTCTCCTCGTCGAACTCAGTTCTTCTACATGGGCTACATTTTTAATAGTGGCAACTATGCTTTAACAATGTCATGAAACGTACCCAGGCAATGTAATATGATGTAGCTTAGATAACCACCTCCCTCAGCGTAATTGAACTCACCCTCCACACTTGTGCAGCGACAACGAAACGAACGCACTTTTCAGCGCGTGCTCGTGGAGTACCACTGGAATGATTTCGAAGCAAGATCAGAGGAGCTGGTTGAAACTTGAATGCGCTAGAGGTCGCAATGCAAGGCAGTGTTACGAAGGATTGCAGCAGGCTTATCGTTCTGTAGCACGGTGGGTCGAGGCCTTCAAAGGCGGACTACAAAATGTGTCAGACATGCCGGAGGATGGTAATCCTGCAGTAAGCGATGACGATGTGCAGAATGTGAACGCGTTGAAATGAAATGGCGTATGGCTGTTATTGCCGGGTGTGTCCGAGGACATGTTGGACTCGCCAGGTACAGGTCCTTCGATTTGACTCCCGTAGGCGACCTGCGCGTCGTGATGAGGATGAAATGATGAAGACGACACATACACCCAGCCCCCGTGCCACTGAAATTAACCAATGATGATTAAAATTCCCGACCCTGCCGCGAATCGAACCTGGGACCCCTGTGACCAAAGGCCAGCACGCTAACCATTTAGCCATGGAGCCGGACTGTGAACGCGTTAGTGCTAGCTGATCGAAACACCACATTTCGCGAATTGGGTAACGATACAGGGCTGGCGCCTTCGACTCTGCAGCAAATCCTGAAGAAGAAAGCGGCTGGGAATACGGAAAATCGCCTCAAAATGTGTCCCACATGATTTGACCGAACATCAAAAATGGCTGCGATGTGATGCAGCGCGTACTCATTTGGAGCATTATGAACGTGAGGGCTTTTTTATTGACGAGACCTGGGCCAAAGCTAATGAACCCGCAATCAAAACACCAATCAAACGCAGGGAGACAACACGGATCACCGCGAAAAGTAACGGTTTGGCCCACCGGAACCAATGTGATCATTGTCTACAACTGGAATGGTGTTATCATAAAGCATACCGTTCCCCGAGGACGCACAGTTAATGCGGAGTATTAATGTGCATTTTTGCAAACGAACCTGGTAGCTCCCATCATTTTGCATGACGATACAAGGCCGCATGCAGTAGGAGCTGTGACTGAGTTTTACGATTTTATCCCTAAAATGAAAGCACCACTTCGAGGGGTCCGCTTCCGCACAGTGGATGACATTCTCCAGCCCACTGACCGCTCCGTCCATGACCTTCGAGGGGTCCGCTTCCGCACAGTGGATGACATTCTCCAGCCCACTGACCGCTCCGTCCATGACCTTCAGAGACCAGGCGCTCTCAGCGGCATCCAACGGCTTCCACATCATTGGGACCGAGTGCTACACAACAGTGTTGATTACTTCGATGGCCTGTAAAACGCCTAATATTTTAAGTATGTTATACATCTAAGTAAAAAACAGTTGCCACTATTTAAAAAATCAACCCACGTATATCGATTACTTCTCAGCCTCCAAGAAGCTCATTTTTGATTCTCACATTCAGCAAGAAGACGGGAACAAACCCTCAATGAGGGATCCTATTTTGTTTCGATGTGGGAAGTACTAGAAAGCTAGTTAAAGACAGGAAAAGGGAAGGAGCAATAAGGTAAAATGAATATGTGTGATGAAAGACTAAGAACACAGAACAAACAGAAGAAGAGAAACGAATCCCCACCTTGATTATGATGATGATGATGATGATGATGATGAAGAAACTTGTTTAAAGGGCCTAACACCTACATCATAGGCGCCTAATGGTAAAAAATGAGACGAAATATACTAATTTGAAATTCCAACATGCATCCAATGACCAGAATTCAAAACAAGAGTGGATGAATGTGAATGTAAAGTAAACAGTGGATTAAACTCACAATATTAAAAATAATTCCAAAATCAATCCACTGCCTACAATTCAAACAGATGACGATGAACAATGATTACAAACTTAAAACAGTCAGTGGATCCGACCCGCAATGCCCCACCTTCCCAGAGACAATGGTATATACTGACCAATGGCCTGCTTCCTAAGCGCAATCCTGAATCAAGGATGCTTGTTGTCTAAAGGGGTCCAAAATCCAGGTCAGCGGCCCGTCATAATGGTACTTATCGCTAGTAAAGTAGAACCATCGTATTTCTCATGTAGCGGTACTAATCACAAATAACGTAGACTCACGGTGTTCCTCACATTGTGGTCCTACTCACAGGTAACGTACTACGCACAGGTAACGCAGACCAATGGTGTTTCTCACATAATGGCGCCACTCACATCCGACACAAACCCATGGTGTTCCTCACATGGGGGTACTAACCGCAGGGACTTACACTATCCCGTGATGTTCCTCACATAGTGGGTGCTATTCACATGCAACGCAATCCCACGGTGTCGCTCATATAGCGGTACCAATCACAGGCAACGCCCAGACCGGTGGTGTACCTCGAAACGCAGACCCATGATGTCCACAACCAGATGCTGAAACACTCCAGGGAGGACAGCGTCTTTATTTCTCCTTGGAGTGTCACAACCGAACCTGGACAGAGGGGAGCTTCCTTCATAGTGGTGGACAGACCCATGGTATTCCTCACATAGTGGCACTAATCGCAAGAAAAGTCAACTCATACTGTTCCTCGCGTGATGGTACGAATCACAGATAATCTCATGATTCAAAATTCGGCATCCCTTGGTCGCCCCTTTTAGTCCCCTCCTACAGCAATTCCCCACCTTCTTCCATCCTTCTGTTGCTTCTTATTACCTCACTGTAATACCATTGTGTTTATCTTATTAGGTGTTCCTATTCGTGTTCCAGTCTTTCTCTGTATGATATATGCATGCAAAAGTGATCTACATTTTAGAAATGCTTGTATTTAAACCTTTGTATTCCTAAAATCAACCGACACGGGAAAATGGTTTTAACTACTTTGTCAAGATGCTTTATTGTTTACATTGGTAGTATTTTGTAACAAATATCGCTGTTACGATTTTAGACAAAGATCTAACAAATGACTGAATAAAATATTCTGAAAATTTTAACAAATTTGTGGTATGGGAATATCAAAATATCAACGTTTTCTAGTTTTAGGGTATCAAATTCTTTTAAACACTTCCTGCTTTGTTTGCTATTATTTGATGATTTTTTAAACCTACCCATCTCTCATGAGATAACGTCCAACAATACGTTATTGTAAGTACACACAATCTCGGTGGATTGTCGCATTCGAAGGGAAACAAAGGGAAGATTCATCTCTGGAGTATGCCATTTAGCTGAAGCAGAGGGTAAACGTTTGGATCTCTATCGAAATGCTCTGGCTTAATGCAAGAACAATGTTCTAATTCTCCTAATGACGTAATAGTGGAATAATCGCAAACAAGGTGCATACACGTTGATCGATTAGGACGTCTATTCTTACTAGTAAGTACTGCGTTTCTCCTCACAATCACAAACGACAGGACGAGCATATTCTACCATTCTAAGATCCGGGACATTAATTCGCTCTAAAAATTTTTTACATTGCTGTTCCTTGCGTTGTTTATCATAGAATCTGCTTAACGACAAATAGCCTGGCATAATAAAAGAGAACCTCGTACAACCATCTTCTGTATTGCCCACTGTTGGATTTGCACATACTGTATATTATGGAAAACGCACTCTATTTCTGAACATTGTAAATAACCTATAACAAAACTTCGTAAAACACGCAATTAATCATATAGTTTATATAGTATAGATCCCTTATACTGCTTTCACAATCAACTAATCTTAACAAATGGCGTGTCAAAAGATGTGTTTTTTTTTTACAACTTGATTTACGTCGTATGGACATAGATGGCGACGATGGGATAGAAAAGGCCTAGTAGTGGGAAGGAATCGGCCGCGGCCTTAAGGCACACTCCCAGCATTTGACTGGTCTGAAAATGGGAAACCACGAAAAAACATTCAGGACTGCCGACAGTGGGGCTCTAAACCACTATCTCCCGAATGTAAGCTCACAGTTGCGTGCCCCTAGCCACACATCGAACTCACCCGGTGTCAAAAGATGGAAAATTTTCGTAGCAGTGGTCATTTTCACTTCCACTTTACCTTGTGGGGTGCGGGGTCGGAAGAGGCGACTAAAAGTGGCCCAGGGCCTCTTAAATTGGGCGCGTGGTTTGATAACCGCGGGACGCTTATCTGAGTCCTGGCATTGCTTCAACTTACTTGTGCCAGGCTCCTGACTCATCTATCCTATGCGACCTCCTTTGGCCAACTCCTGTTCTTTTCCGACCCCGACGGTAGTAGGTTGCGTCCTTCGTGGCCATTTTCTTTCTATGTCCGGTAACTTCATTTATCGTTGTATCTAATCCCTTCCACATTTTCCCTCCGATTAGTGTCAATAGAGGATTTTTGCTCAGTTATACTTCCTCTTAAAACAAGAATTACCACCACCACAACCTGAGAAATATAGTTACCGAGCCGCACATGTTAACATGCTACAGCTATGGAGCCAAGCTCTGCATTCTGGAGACAAGTGAGTTCGAACCCGACCGCCAGCCGTCCTAAGAATAGTTTTCTGTATTTTCCTATTTTCGCTTCCAGTCAAATGCCGGGAGAGCTCCAACTCCTAAGCAACCGCCGATTTCTTTAAACTCCTTATCCTATTTCAGTCACCATCACCCATTTCATCTTCATCAGCTTTTCAAGTGAGGTTGACGACAGGAAGGGCATCCGACCGTAAAACATGGCAAATGTATCTCACCTCACTCAGTAGTTTACACGTGATGTTTCGAAAGGTAAACAGACAGTTCAATCTATCACCACTGATTTACATTTAGGGCAGTCGCCGAGGAGGCAGATTACTTTTCTTTTGTACACCTAGTCTTTTCTTAAATAATTGAAAAGAATTTGGAAATTTGTTGAACATCTCCCTTGGTACATTATTTCAAACGCTAATTCCTCTTCCTATAAACGAATATTTGCCCCAATTTGTCCTCTTGAATTCAAATTTTATCTTCATATTGTGATTTCACCTACTTTATAAAGGCCACTAAAAGTTAATCGTCTATTAATGTAATTCCACGCCATATCTCCACTGACAGCTCGGAACCTACCACTTAGTCGATCAGCTCGTCTCCTTACTCCCAAGTCTTCCCAGCGTAAACTTTGCAACATTTTCGTAACGCTATTCTTTTTTCGGAAATCATCCAGAGTAAATCGAGCTGCTTTTCTTTGCATATTTTTCCTTTCTCGAATCCAGTAATCCTATGGAAGTTCCCATACACTGGAACCATACTCAAGTTGGGGTCTTAGCAGAGACTTATATGCCCTCTCCTTTACATCCTTACTATAACTCCTAAACACTCATGACCAAGTGCAAAGATCTGTACCTTTCATTTTCAATCCTATTTATCCTTGTAATAACAGCTAGATACTTACAGTAGGAAGTCACTTCATTTTAATGAATGGGCCAATTAAACGGCTATCATCATCATCATCATCATCATCATCATCATCATCATCATCATAATAATAATTTTAGCGTATGGCAGGACCTAGAACTAATTAGAACGGTTTCACTTGTAAATGTATCGTCAACAATATCAGACGTACATCATCTGATTTCTGTACTGAAAAAGTGAGTTATGAAGCGCTTTGTATTCCAAACATAATTGATAAGTCATGGTCAGTCAATGCCAATGGATATTTAATCACCGAATTGGCTGTGCAGACACAAAAGAGGAAGTACGAGTATGGCGTTCAGATTTCCAGATTGAGGGAGCATTACTCTCATTGATTACACCAGTGTTGTGCTGTCTTTTTAGATACATCAATCCATCCTTCCATCCATTCATCCCCTGGCGTTAAATCGTTTCAGAACCATTTCCTGTGGCATATTTGGTGTTTGTGAAGATCTCTCTTTTTATTCCGTCACTAAAGCATTTTCATTTACAACGCACTTCATGTTGATAGTTTACACGTAATTGCAGCGCTGAAACACAGCCTACTTGAACAATAGCCTGCCTGTCAGTCGTGTAACAACTGATCGATTACGGGCTAATGCACCATAAGCTAATTCGAATTAGGAAGGCGGAGCTATAACGTTTGCAAGTTACAACAATAATTAACAGTAATCAACTCCAGTGTTCACTGCATGCAACTTTAGATATTGTCTTTAAAATTCACGCAGTATGCTTGGATGACAACTTCCATGAAGTGTAATTATTACTTACTCCCCTTCATTATTAGACTTTCAAGGGAAGACGATAGCAGAGAATTTTGAAAGAAAATTCAATTTTTTAATTATCTACGCTTTGAGAACATATTCCCAAAATACCATGCCAGGAATAAAATTAGTAATGTATTGATTAATATCAATAATTTGTACATTGAGTAATTTGTAAAATTTGTTCCTACATTGAAATAATAAATGTTTATATCGTTTCTTGATTCGGGGTCGATGAGTTAACTGAAGATGAAATTAATGATGGTGAATCAAATTTGGTAAGGATGTGGAAGGAATCGGCTGTGACCTGTGAATAGGAACTGTCCCGCCATTGTCAGGACAGCCGACGGTGGGGTTTGAACCCATGCGTCTCCACAACCGCAGCGCGTTGATGCACACGCAGCTACTACGCTCGATAATAATAATAATAATAATAATAATAATAATAATAATAATAATAATAATAATAATACCGAGTAAGTGGCCGCGAGTTTGCGCACTTGGTTGGCAGCTTGCACTCGGGAGATAGTGCGTTCGAACCCCACTGTCGTCAGCCCTGAAGATGGTTTTCCGTGGTTTCCCATTTTCACACCAGGCAATAACTAGCTCAGAAATAAATCTGATGTTACTTGGGTAGCAGACTAACTATAGTGGAAATAAGGGCATACAATGCAGACTAACATTACCAAGGAAAGGCTTTCTTAAGAAAATAATATTGTACTCACTTCGAACGGTGATATGGGAATTAGGAAGACGTTGCCAAAGATTTTCGTCTGAAGTGTGGCATTATATGAAAGTGAAACATGGAAAATTACTAGCTCAGAAAGGAAGAGAATAGCAGCTTTTGAAATGTGGTGCGCATACCAGTCACTTTAATCAAAGCCACGGTCTCTTCCTTCCCACTCCTAGCCATTCCCTATCTCATCGTCGTCATAAGACCTATCTGTGTCTGTGCGACGTAAAGCAAAATTGTACAATAATAATATAATGAAGTGTTTTCACTTCAGTGGAAGAGATTTGGAAAGCTCCGATTCATTCCCGCATGATGTTCTCGGTTCCCAAGAATCCGATGTCCGAGATAAACTACAGTAGTACTAGGGCCTGGGGTTGCCTCAAGATGTTTCCTGGCTGTTATTTTACGGCTTTAAGAGAGATTTTGGGAAGACAAGAAGAAACGTTGTGCTAAATAAGTTCACACGCGCTCCGTAGTTGGGCATAACGAGTCAATAATAATAATAATAATAATAATAATAATAATAATAATAATAATAATAATAATAATTGTACCGGGCGGTACACCTCCACGCCGCTAATTCAAACATTGCGCCAGTTGAAACTCCTCTACTGGAGAAAGCCTGAACTTTAACAACCACATTAATTCTAAGGTTTCTCAGAAGATGTCTTTACTGTAAATTTTGAAGTGTTCTGAACTATGTCGGTTTCGATTTGTTTTTGTTTTCTCTGTAGTAAGAAGTGTGAACATTCTCTTCTAGATGGCACTACTTAAGAACTACTATTGTGCACCCTAGTGCGAAGTGAAGGAACTTTTTTGAAGAAATTTGCTATTCATAAGTTTGTTCTTTGTTAAATTTCTTTCAGTCATTGTTTGGGTTGGCAGTATAACCCTTCTCTTTCCGCCAGTTTTGAATTTGACCAATAAGGAATTTCTGTAATTAATTTTCCACCAATAAGGTGTTTCTTCTTCGTCTGGTGTATTAGTTTTTGCCATTATCCAATAAAATTTTGTGGGCGGGTTGTAATCATTCATGAAACGTCTCGAATTTTCCACGAGGGTATATAAACTGCTGATTTTCTGGTCTCCTGGCCACTTCAGTAACATCTCTCCTAGTGTGATTATGTAGCAGGGGGCGGGAATCGCCTCTTTCTTCGGGCAGCTGTTCATCTATAAGGTAATGGCCATTTAATAACTTCATTTCTCGCTAGCTCAGCAGTTTAACCCTCGGGGCAGGTTCGAATCTTTTCGCATGTAACCTATCTTTAAAATGTAATATACTATTGGTAAAACTTCGTCTCTTTAACTATAAATTGGGATAGAGAGTGCTAAACCCTCTCGAGCTCCCACTCCTATTGTTTTGAGGTGACTTTGTTTTCACAACCGTTTCTTCCTTTCTTAATGTAATAAAGTCTTCTTATACAAGTCACCTCTTTAGTATGGGATTAGCCCTTGTGTATGCGGCCTAGTGCCAAGTAGGTTTTAAAAAAGTATTAGGAGTGCAAGTTACGCCTCCATTCAAATCAGAATTTTGGGCCATGTAATTGACCTGTTTCTTTACTGAATAGGCCTCAGGAGGTTGGGTATCATTTCCCCCTGTTCTTGTGTGCCCGGAGGGCAGCTTGAAGGTGGAGTTTGGTGTGGCCTTTGAATAGGCTTGAACTTTGAGAGCGGGTTTGCTCTTTCTTAAAAGTGGATTTTCTGTGTGCCTCGAGGAGGCTTTACTGGGTAATTGGGAGCAAGTGCTCCTTGGCATGATTGGGGTTTTCTGCCCCTTTGTTGAACTTTGTACATAGGTAAAGTTGGGCTCATTGCTCAAGGATTGCGTGTCTGGGGGCTCGAAGCCCAAATCCAATAACAAATTGCAATTGTACATTCTTAATTTGTTGATATGCTACTGAGTACCTGTTATACCTGTTATTTCTTGATCTTGAAATGAAAACATAACCTTTGTTAAATTTTAAATTAACTTTAATTTCGTAGTTGAGACCTGTTCCACCCAGCACCTTCTTTCACCTCTGCTGTTCCACAGATACCTCGGAATAATAATAATAATAATAATAATAATAATAATAATAATAATAATAATAATAATAATAATAATAATAATAATAATATATCGTATGATGAATGTGCAATATGTACATATGTATAGTTTCAAGATAAATGTACATAGTCACGTGTCCGTACAATACTACAACTCTACGCCTAGCTTTTTGACCCAATCAACTGCTTCATCCGATGTGCGGTGAATGTCCATTAGCTTTCCTTTGAAAGCTCGAATTTGGCAGTCAGTAACAATGTGGTGGATTGACTGAGAAGGAGCAACACAATCACAATCTGCAGAGCTAGCTAGTCCAACCCCATTTGCACAATAGGTAACCACATCTCCCTTGTTCATTTCTTATCCGATTGATGATTCCCCACTGTCGTCTTGGAAGATCAAATCCTTGTACACGTTTAGAAGGGTTCTCAACTAGATTTTGTTGACTACTGAATACTGGTGCCACTGGGCTTCCCATAAACTGTTAACATGAAAAGAGGTTCTTTCAAGATCGGTTGCTGTACGCATGATAATAATAACAATAATAGTCATAATAATAAACAACATTTCTAGCAGAAGACACGCCCCCTGTTTGTCAATGACATTTCCTCTGTTGAGTTTTCAGAAGAACTTCGACAGGCGATCTGGTGTGGAACAGATCCAAGATGGCTGTAATGTTTACTTATTCGATTGATCGTCTTCGATCCGTGTAATGGAAGGGAGTGGCTGTTTGTTGATACCTGGTGTTTAGTGTGTTCTTGACTGTTTAGTGACTATTTTTCGTGAAAATTGCGACAAACTTCATTCCACTTTGTAAGATTAAATTGTAAATCAGCTAGTTCAAGCTGGCAAGGTTCGGTAGCGTGTTCGAGGAAGTACGATAAAATTACAGGGTTTGGAATAATACATATGTGATTGGTGAGAGAAGGAAATAGGTAAGTTTGCCAGCGCAAAGTTGGTGGGGGGAGAAGTTTCAATATCCCCTATAAACGTATTCTTCTCCATGATCCTTTATACTTCTCCTCTTGGTCCAAATTTTTTCTTAGACTTGCAATTTGAAGAGTAGAGGAATTCCTTTCCAGATCTATTCAAAGAATTTTAATAAAACTTGGCATTCACTTTTTGCGTTAGGGAGTGAAAATTTCAGTGGTAGCGTTTTTCGATACCTATGTTGGCAATTGGAGTGGCACTTTATGCCAAAAATTTACAATAACGTTAAAATATATTATTCATCTAATTAAATTATTAAATAAACTATTCCAAATGTTGTAAACCATGAATATATATTTTTTTGGGTCTATGAGAAAATGTAACCGAGTGGATTGGTAATCGACTAGATGGCCACAGCGTTTTAAAAAATGGCAAAAGATATCACCCATCGTGCCTGACCTGTTGTGAATGTTTGTACAAAATGTATTCGATCTGTCTCAAATATGACAACATTTCACAGATACTCTGTCACCGTCCATACTTAAATTCCGAAATCAGATGTCCGACACAGTCTTCGCAAAACGACCGACATACCTAAAGCCCAGTTGTATTTGAAGGTACTCATTAACACATGAGCCTCGTGTCGGAGGATTAATTAGCATGTAAAATAATTCCTGTACCTAGTGTCTGCAAAAAATCGTTAAAGTAGCTAGTGAGAAATAATAATAATAATAATAATAATAATATTATTATTATTATTATTATTATTATTATTATTATTATTATTATTATTATTATTATTATTATTAATCTGTTTACCCTCCAGGGTCGGTTTTCCCTCGGACTCAGCGAGGGATCCTACCTGTACTGCCTCAAGGGCAGTGTCCTGGAGCTTCAGACTTTCGGTCGGGGATACAACTGGGGAGAATGACCAGTACCTCGCCCAGGCGGCCTCACTAGCTATGCTGAACAGGGGCCTTGTGGAGGAATGGGAAGATTGGATGGGACAGGCAAGGAAGAGGGAAGGAAGCGGCCGTGGCCTTAAGTTAGGTACCATCCCGGCATTTTCCTGGAGGCGAAGCGGGAAACCACGGAAGAGCACTTCTAGGATGGCTGAGGTGGGAATCGAACCCACCTCTACTCAGTTGTCCTCCCGAGGTTGAGTGGACGCCGTTCCAGCCCTCGTACCACTTTTCAAATTTCGTGGCAGAGCCAAGAATCGAACCCGGACCTCTGGGGGTGGCAGCTAATCACACTAACCATTACACCACAGAGGCGGACCATTATTATTATTACATTTGCTTCATGTCGCGCCGACACAGATATATGAGATAGGAAAGGGCTAGGAGTGGGAGTGAAGCAACTGTGGCCTTAACGTACAGCTCCAGCATTTGTCTGGTGTGAAAATGGGAAACCACGGAAACCAACCAGAGCTGCCGACAGTGGAGTTCGAACCCACTATTCCCCGAATACAAGCTCATAGCTGCGTGCACTTAACCGCACGGCCAACTCGCTCGATGAATTATCTGTAGCTCGTGCACAATAGTCAGATATTTACGTTCGTTAAATCAGCTACTGCTTTACGAAGTTCTTACGGCGTGCTGTGGGTTGCCTATTCCAAAAAATTTAGCGGAGTTTCAGAGACAACTTGTACAAGGTAGCTTAAGTTTTAAAAATTAGTATTTGAACGTCGGACATATCCAAAATAAAGGAAATGTGTTTTTAAACATTTCCATAATGTATACAATTTTAAAATTTATTGACTTAATGGCGCAGCGGCACAGATAGATCTTATTGGGACGATGGGACAGGAAAGGGCTAGGTGTGGTGAGGAAGCGACCGTAGCCTTAACCAAGGTACAGCCCCGTAATTTGGCTGGTGTAAAAGCGGAAAACTACAGAAATATTTTATCAGGGCTGCCGACAACCGGGATCGAACCCACTATCTCCCGAATACAAGCTTACAGCTCCGCCCCTTAACCGCACAGCAAACTCCTCAGAACCCATTTTACATAAACCAGATTCTTTGTACAATTGAAACACAATCCCCGCATTTATTCGTGAACCTCTAACAAAGCTAACCTACTAGCCCCAATTTCTCCGTCACATGGATTACGACATCCATTTCAAAATAACACACGACGATAGTGAACATGTGTCATGTATATCATGGAATCCGGAAGGGCAAACGATGAAATATCGCTCGTCTAAAAGATATATACACTGCAACTATTGTCGGAGTGAAATGATTTGCACAGCTTCTGGTGACAGCTGCATCAGAAGGCAATAAGGCGTACATAACCCGCTGACACGAGAAATTCTTTGTGAAAGGAAATATCGTGCGTCAGGATGAAATATAATATAAAAGGCTACCTTTGTCCTGGCAATGTTGTTGACATTGCCTATACTTGTCCGTGTTACCTGTTTGATAACGAGCAGGACGTCAAACAGAGTCTGAAACATGAAAATATAACTTCATACTACGAAAAATACTGTATTGCCAGATCCCTTGGCTGAATGGAAAGCGCAATGGCCTTCGGCTCAGAGGGTGCATGACTCGGTTCCCAGTCGGGTCAGAGATTTTCCTCTTATCCGTGATTATATTCATCATAATAAACACGACCTCATTTACACATACAATTGCTAATCACTCGATTACGTTCCAAAAGCCAGGGTTAAATTCCAAGCTCACCGAGCTCGATAGCTGCAGTCGCTTAAGTGCGGCCAGTATCCAGTATTCGGGAGATAGTAGGTTCGAACCCCACTGTCGGCAGCCCTGAAAATTGTTTTCCATGGTTTCCCATTTTCACACCAGGCAAATGCTGGCTCTGTACCTTAATTAAGGCCATGGCCGCTTCCTTCCCACTCCTAGCCCTTTCCTGTCCCATCGTCGCCGTAAGACCTATCTGTGTCGGTGTGACGTAAAACAACTAGCAAAAAAAATTACAAGCTTCTCCACAGTGCTCAGATGGAGTGAGGGCAAAGGACACAGTATATAGTGATCCAAACGTCGGATGGAGACGTTAAGCCTTGAGCAGACCTGTTGGTGTTATTCGACAGGAGTAGGCTATGTGCCGACACCGAGTTTCACCCTCTCCCTAAGTAATAATAATAATAATAATAATAAAACAGAGATTAAACCATAAGCACTATACGCAGCAGAAACACTAAACACGAATTGCAAAGACAATGTGGAAAAACTCGAGCTAAAAGGGACGTCTTAAGAAAGATCATAGGACCAAAATTTCAGGAAAATAAGATAATATACATCAGGAATTAAATAATCCACAGGAAAATTTAGAAACTCTCAGATACTATGTGAAAAAGGATTTTTTTTTTTTTTTATCAGAATGAACTCCAATACATTAATGAAACAAACCTCCGACTTCTTCCGTAACCGTAAAACAAAACCCAACTGGTCTAAAGAAACTGAAAAAGACCTAGTAGAATTAAAAATGACAGAAAATTCACTATTCGATCGAACAGCTAATGTAATAACTAAAGAAGAAAATATAAGGTTCCAAGACAAATCTACATTAAGACCAAAACCTATTATCTCGGAAGACAACAGGAAACGAAGATCAGAAAGAATGAAGAAATACTGGGCACAAAGAAAAGAACAACACACAGAATAATGATCGATTCAACGTACTCCAAAGAGGATGAAACGAAATAATAGTAATAATAATAATAATAATAATAATAATAATAATAATAATAATGAAAATCATAATGAAAATCCAGACTTCGTTCAAGACATCCCCCTCTCACACTTGGAAACAATCCTACTAGATTTAACATCACTGTTTTCTGGAAAAGAAAATGGGTTCAAAATGCTCCAGAAACATGTCAGTTGTTACCTTGCATCTGAGACGGTTCCTGGGTTTGATCTATCTCGCAAAGTATGGACAACACTCAATCGGTTTGAGAACAGGGCATGGAACATGTGAAGACTCACTCTTCAAGTGGGGAGTGCAATCCTCACCCGCATGGGACTGCGGTGCATCATGACAGACCATTCAACATATCAGGAAAGACTGCAGAAATAGAGCTTACGGAGGAGAGTATGAGGAATTCCTAATGGTAACCCCGAATTCCATTAGATACATCCAAGAACTAGATGTTTGTTTATAATATAGTGATGAAAGTAACTATGTTTCTCGAATGTATCTAAAAAGCCATACGCTAAATAAAATAAATACATGAAAATCAACATCCTGTTAGTCATTCGACTAAATCAGGAATGGAATGAATGAAGCCCCATCTAGCGGCGAGGACAGGAACTGTGCCGGCTCCCGAAACCTATCGCACTTCTCTGGGGCAATGATGAACGACTCACGGATGAAATTATATTGGAGTGTCTTGGTGGAATGAAAGACGACAGGAAAAAACCGGAGTACCCGGGAAAATGAAATAGCTTATGGCTTTTAGTGCCGGGCTCGCCAGATGCACGTCTTTTGATTTGACACCCGTAGGAGACCTGCGCGTCGTGATGAGGATGAAATGATGAAGGTGACACATACACCCAGCACCCGTGCCAGTGGAATTAACCAATGATGGTTAAAATTCCTGACCCTGCCGGGAATCGAACCCGGGACTCTCGTGACCAAAGGAAAGCGGGCTAACCATTTAGCCATGGAGACGGACACCCTCCGCTTTGCCCAGCACAAATCGCATATGGAGTGAGCGGGATTTGAACCACGGAACCCAGCGGTGAGAGGCCGAAGCGATGCCGCCTGAACCACGGAGGCTCTAATAATCATCAGCAACATCATCACACCCAGGCGTCGAGTTTTGTAAATTCCCTTGGGAGCACTATTCTTATAATATGTATGAGGCGGTAAAATACATTCACGACATTCCTTGCCTCTCGTAAGAGGTGACTAAAAGGGGTACCATGGACTCAATTAGGGAGCATGGTTTGGTGACCACCGTTCTCCGAGAGTCTGGCACTGCTTGCACTTTTGTCGGCCTCCTCAGTCTCATTTTGGTCAACTACTTTCCTCCTCCACCCCCGACGGTATTAGATTTGCGAGTTCTAGGGCTTCTTTCATTTTCACACCCTTCGTCCCCCTTGTGTTTCTTTTGCCGATGCCTTCATTTTTCGAAGTGGTGGATCCCTTTCATTTTCTCCCTCTGATTAGTGTTAATAGAGGATGGTTGCCCATTGTACTTACTTTTAATACCATAACCACCACCCCCACCCCTACCACCACCACCACCACCACCACCACCACCACCACCACCACCACCACCACCACCACCACCAAGAACAACAACAACAACAACAACAACAATTAATGCCAGATCCTTATGTCTATTTATAATTTCATTACGAATTTATCCATACTAGGAAATTTCACTTTATTAATCATGTATTACGGACACTACTCACTCATTCCAAAATAGTTGTGTCTAAAATTGAGATTGAGGTTGAGACTTTGCTTTGCGGGAGCGAAAGCTGGATGAACTCAGGATATCATATTCATAAGTTAGAAGTAACAGACAGGAAAGTAGCGAGAATGATTCCTGGTACAAACAGGTAGGAACAATGGCAGGAGGCTACTCTGTGTGATGAGAAAGTATAAGTTAGGAATTAACTCGGTCGATGAAGCTGTACGCATAAACCGGCTTCAGTGTTTGGGTCACGTGAGGCGAGTGGAGGAGGATAGGGTACCTAGGAGAATAATGAACTCTGTCAAGGAGGGTCAGAGAAGAGAGACCAAGACGGCGTTGGTTAGTTTCAGTTTCAAATAATTTAAAGAGGTATAGAACTAAAAGACGCCACAGAACTAGTTACAAATAGAGAATTGTGGCGGCGGTTAGTAAATTCACACAGGCTTGCAGACGGAACGCTGAAAGGCACAGCAGACTATAATAAAGGTGTATGTATTATCTGAGCACTTTTTAGCGATTGATTTATACCCTAGTGCTGAATCGGTCGACTTCGGTTATCTTCGAGATTCGCATTGGCAACCTTTGAAACACAAACTAAGAATCGCTTATGACCGCTGTGCGACATCTGGCGTACACTTTAAGTACTAGTACTGTTGTTGTTTACACAGCAAAGCCAAACTATAGAATTCATGCTAGAAACAAGATTCGCATCGAGAAATGCTATGTAGTATTATATATTGTGTGTGTGACAGTTGTTGGCGTAAGATAAAGGTTTAGAAAATTCATATCGATCGATCATATTATCGATTCAATTCAGATTTAATTTCCATTCAGTTGGCAGTACTACTGGAACCGGCAGTGTTCCCTCCTTACTCCTCAACCCAGTACAAAAGTCTATCACTAAAAAGTGCGCGTACAATATGTTGGTTACATTGAGATAACCTACACTGTATCCATGTCATAGCAAAATATTTGTCCTAAAGAACAATTAACAGAATGTTCAACTAGGTGTGTACGAACACGTCTTGACGGGTTCATCAGAATGGAAGTACAGTTACACCAAACGGAATTTTCGAAAAGAAAGGAATGTTAATTTTTTCTACTTGTTTAATGTCGTACAAACACATCAAAGGTTTTCGGCGACGGAAGGATGAGAAAGGGATACGATTGGGAGGTAGCAGCCGTGGTCTTAATTAAGCTACAGCCCCAGCATTAGCCTAGTGTGAAAATAGGAAACCACGGAAAACCATATTTAGGTCTGCCGACTGTGGGATTGGAACCCACTATCTCCCGAATGCAAGTTCACATTTGCACGACCCTAACCGCTCAGCAAACTCTCTCGGTCTTTATTTTGTGTTGGCTAGAGTTTAAAGACAACCTGGCTATCACCCATTATTCTTTGCAGTTCACTGCCCGGAACAACGTAACGTAAAATAAATAGCGTATGGCTTTCAGCGCCGGATGTGTCCGAGGAATTCGGCTCGCCAGGTGCAGGTCTTTTCATTTGACACCCGTAGGCGACCTGCGCGTCGTGATGAGGTTGAAATGATGTTGAAGACGACACATACACCCAGTCCCCGTGCCTGGGGAATTAACCAATGATGGTCAAAATTCCCGACCCAGCCGAGAACCGAACTCTGGACCCCTGTGACCAAAGGCCAGCACGCTCACCATTTAGTCATGGAGCCGGACACAACGTAACATAAGAGACTGATACACATAAAGGATACGTAACATTTTCGTTGCTGACATACTGTCAATCAATCAATCAATCAATCAATCAATACTGATCTGCATTTAGGGCAGTCGCCCAGGTGGCAGATTCCCTATCTGTTGCTTTCCTAGCCTTTTCCTAAATGATTTCAAAGAAATTGGAAATTTATTGAACATCTCCCTTGATAACTTATTCCAGTCCCAAACTCCCCTTCCTATAAATGAATATTTGCCCCAGTTTGTCCTCTTGAATTCCAACTTTATCTTCATATTGTGATCTTTCCTACTTTTATAAACGCCATTCAAACTTATTCGTCTACTAATGTCATTCCATGCCATCTCTCCGCTGACAGCTAGGAACATACCACTTAGTCGAGCAGCTCTTCTTCTTTCTCTCAATTCTTCCCAACCCAAACATTGCAACATTTTTGTAACGCTACTCTTTTGTCGGAAATCACCCGCAACAAATCGAGCTGCTTTTCTTTTGATTTTTTCCAGTTCTTGAATCAGGTAATAGCTGCTTACATGCGAAACCGCCAACGGCCGTAGCCGTGTTGAAACACCGGATTCCGTGAGATCTCCGAAGTTAAGCAACATTGGGCGTGGTCAGGAGTTGGATGGGTTGCCACGCCCTGTTGGTGGGGGGTAAGGGAATGGAGGAACGGAAAGGAACTGGCCACCCTACCGCACGTAAACTCCGGCTCAGGAACACCTCTGCGGAGGTTCGGACCTGCCTTCAGGCAGTATAACCCTTACCTACTTTCTGTATTTGAGCTACTTGGAGCCAGTCATTTAATCGAACGCTTGTTTGTACACCGCATTCGTCGTTGTTCTGCTACAGAGCGTACAAAGGGAGAGTGATTATTACTGCTACGAATACAGGAACATTAGACTTCCAGTTCGCTGCATGAGCAGTAGCTCGACTTGAGGTTAAGTCCTGCAACTTTCAGAGTCCAGACCTGAGGCTTGTTGATAGCCACTGCGAAGCATGGACTGACGGCGAACTGCAAACTCTTCAACTGGAATGCTTAGTTCGTTGAAATCAGTGGAATTCTTGATATTAATACGGATTCTCCCTTCACAGCCGGTGAGTATAACTGCCTCAGGTCGGCGGATTCAACCGAGCAGAGGAGGGGTGGCCGCGGCTGGTCCGTGGTCTGACAGCTCTACACTTCGGCCGGCCAACCGAGCAGAGGAGGGGTGGCCGCGGCTGGTCCGTGGTCTGACAGCTCTACACTTCGGCCGGCCAACCGAGCAGAGGAGGGGTGGCCGCGGCTGTTCCGTGGTCTGACATCTCTACACTTCGACCGGCCAACCTAGCAGAGGAGGGGTGGCCGCGGCTGGTCCGTGTTCTGACAGCTCTACACTTCGACCGGCCAACCTAGCAGAGGAGGGGTGGCCACGGCTGTTCCGTGGTCTGACATCTCTACACTTCGACCGGCCAACCTAGCAGAGGAGGGGTGGCCGCGGCTGGTCCGTGTTCTGACAGCTCTACACTTCAACCGGCCAGCCGAGCAGAGGAGGGGTGGCCGCGGCTGATCCGTGGTCTGACAGCTCTACACTTCGGCCGCCCAACCGAGCAGAGGAGGGGTGGCCGCGGCTGGTCCGTGTTCTGACAGCTCTACACTTCGACCGGCCAACCTAGCAGAGGAGGGGTGGCCACGGCTGTTCCGTGGTCTGACATCTCTACACTTCGACCGGCCAACCTAGCAGAGGAGGGGTGGCCGCGGCTGGTCCGTGTTCTGACAGCTCTACACTTCAACCGGCCAGCCGAGCAGAGGAGGGGTGGCCGCGGCTGATCCGTGGTCTGACAGCTCTACACTTCGGGCGGCCAACCGAGCAGAGGAGGGGTGGCCGCGGCTGGTCCGTGTTCTGACAGCTCTACACTTCGACCGGCCAGCCGAGCAGAGGAGGGGTGGCCGCGGCTGATCCGTGGTCTGACAGCTCTACACTTCGACCGGCCAAGCTAGCAGAGGAAGGGTGGCCACGGCTGTGCCGTTGCTCTACGCCTCTGTATTCGAGAGACGGAAAGGGGCTGGTCCCCACCGTCGGCTGCCCTGAGAATGGTTTACCGTGGTTTTCCATTCTCCTTCACTAAGGCGAATGCCGGGACATTTGCTAGTATAGGCCACGGCCGCCAACCCACTCACCTTCTCCGAGCATCTCCTTCACCGTAACAGATCGCGTGGCCTAGGACACGGCGTCACCGCCTAAGAAGCCCGCCCCCTCCTTCAGGGGAGGAATGAAAACATTTTAGCAGCGGTGGCGGTAGTAGTAGTAGTAGTAGTAGTAGTAACTGCCTCGATCACGGCCAGTGTCATTACAGAGTTTCGGAGGGAAAAGGTTCCTGTAAAGCATGTTAGGTACTCCCAATTTCAGAGCGTCCTGGCTAAATGGTTAGCGTGTTTGCCCTTGATTCAAGATGTCCACGTTCGATTCCCGGACGCATCGGATATTTTAACTTTTATTGATGAATTCCTCCGACTCGGGGTATTGGTGTTTGTGCTGTATTCATCTTTAGATTTCATCATGGGTAGGGCCCAATCCTCACAGACGCGCAGGTCTCTTATAAGGCGACTCGAAAAATCTGCAACAGGCCTCTCCGGAGGCCACTGTATATTTAAAGCAATAATATGTGGTGTGTTTGTTAGTGTGATTAGCTGCCACCCCCGGAGACCCGGGTTCGATTTCCGGTTGTGCCACGAAATTTGAAACGTGGTACGAGGACTGGAACGGGTTGTACCCAGCCTCGGGAGGTCAACTGAGTAGAGGAGTTCGATTCCCACCTCAGCGATCCTCGAAGTAGTTTTCCAGTTCTTCTCCAGGCAAACGCCGGGATGGTACCTAACATAAGGCCACGGCTGCTTCCATCCCTCTTCCCTGCCTGCCCCTTCCAAACTTCCCATCCTCCACAACGCCCCTGTTCAGCATAATAGGTGAGGCTACCTCGGTGAGGTACTGGCCCTATTCCCAGTTGTATCCACGACTAAATATCTCATGCTCCGGGACACTGCTCTTGAGGCGGAAGATGTGGGATCCTTCACTGAGTCCGGGTGAATAACCAACCCTAGAGACTAAACGGATTAAATAAATAAATAAATAAATAAATAAATAAATAAATAAATAAATAAATAAGTGGAATAATAATTTGCACGAGCAGTACAGCGACTCTGGCAGAATTTAGGAATCCAACAGGGTAGTGCACGACTGGATTCACCGACATATATATCCGCCTCCCCACCCCCATGCGCATGAGGTCTATTCATGATGGACCCATTGATATTTCTGGCTTCGTCGTTGGTCGTAGTTAGTATTGCTCGCTCATAGAGCCATTCAGTTGATTTTTGGTTCATTTCTTGCAAAAATGGGACATACTTTGTTGATGACTTCATCGATACTCGCAAGTATTCATCTGATAGAATAATTATTCTTTTGTCCGATTCCGTGGCTGAATGGTCAGCGTTGAGACCTTCGGTTCATAGGGTTACGGGTTCAATTTCCGGCTTTTAATCGCGCCTCATTAATTCTTCTGGCTCAAGGACTGGGTGTTTGTGTTTGTCCCAACACTTCCCTCTCCATATCTAGACAACATACTACACTACCAACCACCACAGAAACACACAATAGTAAATACATCCCTCCACATAGGATTGCCATCAGGAAGAGCATCCGGACGTAAAACAGGTCCAAATTGACATGTTTGAGAAAAGCGGCAGAATAAGAAGATTTTTACTTTACTTCTTCAAATCATTCCATTGCCAACGTATAAGAAAATCGTGTGCTGTCGGGATTGCCTCAAGCTCTCATATTTCGAGTGAGCATGCGTTTATGAATGTATGGCCATATAGCTTATCTTTTCAGAGAGGGGATTAACAGCAACGCTTGTTCCGTTGGTGACAATAAGCAAAGTCTGCCAAAAGACTCCAAACAGGAGGAGAGTTTCTCCATCAAAAGATATGTTGCAATTGCAGAGCGTTCTGTCAACTGCCACTATGAATTTTTTATGTACCACTGTGCACTCATCCCATGTAATCAGTACACAGCCCCGGAAAACCTTCGCTGTATTACTGGTTTTCGACATATTGCAAACTGGCGCCCCAGTGTTGTCGAGGTCAACGGGCACTTTAAACATGGAATGTGATTATCTTACCTCCCGGTAGAAAAGTTGGAGTGATTCTGAAGGATGCAAACGCGACAACAATTTTGCCATCTCCTCCGAGTTAGGAAGTAACAAATTGACGAGTAACGTCTTGCCCGTACCACCAGCGGCATCAATGGAAAACATTTTCCTACTGTTCACTCCGACACATTACAATATCTCTCAGTAAATCGAGCACTAATCATCGGTCAGTTTCTGCTCATTATGGAAAACGTTTTTCACCATATTATTCCTGCACACCGGGCGAGTTGCCAGTGCGGCTGTGAGTTTGCATCCGGGAGATAGTAGGTTCTAATCCCACTGTCGGCAGCCCTGAAGATGGTTTTCCGTGGTTTCCCATTTTCACACCAGGCAAATGCTGGAGCTGTGCCTTAATTACGGCCACGGCCGCTTCTTTCCAACTCCTATCCCATCGTCGCCATAAGACCTATCTGTGTCGGTGCGACGTAAAGCCATTAGCAAAAAAATTATTCCTCGAAAGTGACTTCTCTGTTAAATGGCTATTTGTGATCTCATACTGCTGTGGTTACGAATATTAAAGAGGTCGTCAGTCTAATGTATTTACATATCTGCGTTTGCATTTGGATTATTTTCTGTGGCTGTGGTTGTAAGGATAAAATATTATCATTATACTTATATTTTATCCCGGTCACTCCATGTGAGATTTGTGCTGGACAAAGCGGAGGCGAGACAGGTTTTTCTCCGGGTACTCCGGTTTTCCCCTGTCATCTTTCATTCCAGCAACACTCTCCACTATCATGTCATTTCACCTGTCAGTCATTAATCATTGCCCCAGATGAGTGCGACAGGCTTCGGCAGCCGGCACAATTCCTATCCTCTCCGCTAGATAGGGGCTTCATTCATTCCATTCCTGACCCGGTCGAATGACTGGAAACAGGCTGTGGATTTTCATATACTTATATTTTAGTTATCCATTATCGACAGCGGACTCGAATTTTTGCAGCAGTGTTGTCTTTGACATTGTCGATTAATAATAATAATAATAATAATAATAATAATAATAATAATAATAATAATAATAATAATAGGTAATAATAATAATAATAATAATAATAATAATAATAATAATAATAATAATAATGAACGATACAAGCAAGACTATGATGATTTAATGGAACTATCGGGTAATACAATGCGTTATTTTCGAATCATTTTCAAATATCGTATTTCTTTCGAATGTAACATGCACCCCACTTTTCAAAGACTTGTTCCCTTTTTTCTTTAATGTTGCTTCTGATTTAATGCGCAGGTGCAAAATTTTATTCTATTGTAAATAACAATGAGTTCTATTTATAAAATTTCGAGTATTGCTTATTTTCAGCGGCATTATACTATTCACCTTTCCCTAGATAGACAAAGCATTTGGAACATGAGTTTTAGTATGTATTATGAGATGGTAAATGAGATCCCCATATGTCAGTCGGAACAGTTACACGATTCCTCAAAATAGCAACAGAACGCTTATCAACAACCAAGGCCACCGTGTTCGGAAGTTGCTTGTGCAGCCTGAACAGCTTACAGAACTGTTCAAATATGGACGTTATTGTGCACGTAACTCCAACCATAAGATCTACTGTAACAACATGGCTTACCTTCGTTTAATTTGAGGAATTCTTTTCGTCACGGCTCGAATTCTGCTATCTGCCCTGCCTTCACTCAAACTGTCGCCTGTCCTACAACTCTACCTCGCCCGGCTACGTCACGCATCAACGTCACAGTACTTCTAGACTTTTCCAGTGTGTGTTTCTCTTGTTCTGTTTCTGAGTGCTTCGACTAATCGAGGTATAAATTCGCATGCATTAAGCACACTCCTCTGTCGACGTTCAAACTACGGTGCGTGGCTGGAGAGCGGGTTTATGGGAACTTTTATGGAGGATCTTTGCCATCTATTTCCCCCTGAAGCGGGATAAGGGGAATGATAGTGTTTACTTACGCTCTGACCAGCTGCGGTTTTGTCATTCCTTTAACAGTTGCTTGCACATTGCGAGTGCTGGAAACGTAAACATTTCCTTCATAATATGAATAAAATATGAATTTAATTCTTCACTTAAAACAAGGGACCTGGGCTATGCGACTATCAAATACTTTTCTAACAATATCTTAGTTCAACTGTTAAATTCTTCCATTGAATTTAATCTGATGCCCTTAGGACATGGTCCTATTTTAGACCGATCTTGTAATTTTGTGATTTTTTTAATTCTATCAAGTTGTGACTCTTATGAGAACAAACGTGTTGTATCCATCCCAGACATTTTTTTCTTACAATTTGCTGGTGAATGGTGTTAAAATGGGAAACCACGGAAACCATCTTCAGGACTGACTATAATGGGGCTCGATCCCACTCTCTCCCGAATGCAAGCTCACGGCTGCGCGACCCTAACCGCACAACCAACCGCTGAGTTTTATCCTAGAATTGTCCTGGTTTATGTACATAGCATACTGTTTATTTGCATGTTAATATTTTGTGTAAATTCAATTGTGATTTCATAGTGTTTAGGAAACGGTGCGAATGGACTTCATCTTTAAGACATAGGTTCTACTTTACCTGAACTTTAGTATCTTTCATAGGTTTAACGCTATTTTCTCTTGTAATGTAATCTAAGGGAAGAATCTTAATTAAAATTTTTATTTTATTTTATTCGTTAGTTGTAAGCTAGGGAGCCTCCGTGGCTCAGACGGCAGCGCGTCGGCTTCTCACCGCTGGATACCGTGGTTCAAATCCCGGTCATTCCATGTGAGATTTGTGCTGGACAAAGCGGAGGCGGTTCAGGTTTTTCTCCGAGTACTCCGGTTTTCCCTGTCATCTTTCATTCCAGCAACACTCTCCATTCTCATTTCGTAGCATCTATCATTCATTAATATATCACTTTGGGAGTGGCGACCCCATCGTAATAACAGCCTATATATGATTCATTCATTACATCTCTGACCCGGTCACCGACTGGAAAACAGGTTGTAGGTTTTCATTTTCATTTTCAGTTGTAAGCTAAAAGATTGTAATTGTTGTATTCGATGAATTCCAACACAAAAATTGTGGGATTTGCGCTTTACAAAATGTCTTTCAGGAGTCAAATTGCCTTCAAATTATTTCGTAACTTTCCCATTGAATTTATTGGGGAATTTCCTTAAATATTTTGAGATTGATACTTTTCTCCTATGTTCTTCCAAACCAAACCCCATGGCACTACAGCCCTTGAAGGGCCTTGGCCAACCAAGCGACCGCTCCTCAGCCCGAAGGACTATGTTCTTCATAATACATATTTACTTTGAAATGTCATCCCTCGATTTGTTGGAAAAATCCCATTTTCCCACAAAATTATACTATCCACGGATTCATCATCTTCCCCAGCATGCCGGTGCCTTATAGTGAGACACCCCTGGGCGCTCTTGCGTAAACTGAGGAATGTGTGCCTTGCCTTCTGACATACTATTTTTGGTCAGTTTGTAAAATTACGATTTGGTTCTAGAAATGGCTTAATAATAATAATAATAATAATAATAATAATAATAATAATAATAATAATAATAATAAAACTCAGCCTGTTTCCAGTCATTCGGCTGCCGAAGCCTGTCTCATTCCCCTGGGACAATAATTAATAAATGACGACTGTGGAACGAAATGATATTGGAGAGTGTTGCAAGAAATATATGACAGGGAAAACCGGAGTACCCGGAGGAAAACCTGTCCCACCTTCACTTTGTCCAGGACAAATCTCACATGGAGTGGCCGGGATTTGAACCACGGAACCCAGTGGTGAGAGGCCGGCGTGCTGCCACCTGAGCCACTGTGACCCTGTTATTAACAATACCTACAAAAATAATGTATCGATAGTTAAAAAATAGAATACGAAATCACGCGAAGCAGAAATGGGAAATGACGAGCAAAGAGGTAATCCGAACAGAGCAGTGGCGTATGCTGGGATTAAGACATAGGCTACCACTAGACTTAGGTTACCTCTTTTCGATGGTTGGTTTAGTGAACGCCAAGCTACTGCCAATGCTCAACCCCTGATCAGTGGAGATGGTAGCCTAAGGTTTAGCAAATGAAAGTCCGGCTTTGTGGCTTTGCCTTTGGTCCGATGGCCCCGGTTCAATTTTCCAGAATCAACCCCCTCATACTGTTAATTAATTCCCCAGGCTTGGGGCTGGGAGTTTATGACGTCTTCGCCATTCATTTTATCCCCATTAGGTCAACACCAAGCCTATATAAATGGCATGCCCCATTATTATTATTATTATTATTATTATTATTATTATTATTATTATTATTATTATTATTATTATTATTATTATTATTATTATTTTACAGCGGACCCATCGTCCATTGGTTAATTAGCTTCCTCGGGAGATCAGTGGTGGTGTCCGACCCATGATCACGGGCTCGATTCCAACCAACAAAAGAACACACTAAACCTGAAAGATGGCATTTCATTTTAGCAGATCTACTAATAAAAATAAAACTATATTGCTCTTCTAACAGCAGCTCTGCAGTCTCTTCCTACAAGGATGTAGAAGTAAACGGGAGTGAGGAATTCCCACACTCTCTTACCTACATCACTAAGTCAGAAGTATGAGGTGAGGAAGTATATACGATGAGTAACGAATGGTTGATAGTTAGCAGTGCCGATCTGAGGGAGCGAAGCCTAGCACACCTATCCTCCGCCGGTCCCCGCTCCTATACAATATCCAGCAGCAAGTCGCGTGTGGAGAGTCGAAAGGAGAGGGGCGAGAGTTTGGGCTGCAATATCAGTCTCCGACGCCTTGCTCTCAGAAATATGTGCGGCGTTCTTCCTCACTGCTTTCAAATTTTGTAAATGGAACAATGTTTCCGATGCTTACCTTACAATGTGCTTTAGACTTCTATCATTCTCAACTGGGATTTGGACTTCACTGATAGCCTTGGTAGCCCTCAGTATACGCCACTGGAACAGAGTCGAAGCATATAGAGAAAAAAAAAGTTAAGCATAATTTTCAAATTTGCATACGAATCCACTGCGCCATCGATTCTAATGGGCACCTCGTTTTTTTTTTCTTGCTAGCGGTTTTACGTCGCACCGACACAGATAGGTCTTATGGCGACGATGGGATAGGAAAGGCCTGGGAGTTGGAAGGAAGCGGCCGTGGCCTTAATTAAGGTACAGCCCCAGCATTTGCCTGGTGTGAAAATGGGAAACCACGGAAAACCATTTTCAGGGCTGCCGATAGTGGGATTCGAACCTACTATCTCCCGGATGCAAGCTCACAGCCCACCTCGATTTTAGAGACTAAATTTGAGTAAATATTGTATTTAGTTAAACAAACAACCGAGCGGAGTGGCTGTGTCTGTTAAAGTGCTACTGCTACGGAGCCATTCCGCATTCGGGAGACAATTGGGTTCGAACCCCGCCGCCGGCCTTTTTGAGGATGGTTTTCTATTGTTTCCTTTTTTCACTTGCAGGCAAATGCCGGAACCGTTCCTATTCATAGGTCACAGCTGATTCCTTGCACCTCCTTACCCATTCATTTCTTCATTAACTTCTCAACTGAGGTTGGTGACAGGAAGGGCATCCGGCCGTAAAATATGTCACTTTTTAATATCACCTCATCCCGGACCCAGTATCAGAAAACGCGACTAAAAGTAGACATACTTATACATATTTGTGATATGAAGGCAGTTTTCCCAAGCGATGAGTTTCTTTGGGCCCCAGAGACAAGTTCCTTGGAGGCGCACGGAGATATATTCTCTCTCTCTCCCTCTCTCTCTCTCTCTCTCTCTCTCTCTCTCTCTCAATCTGCTTACCCTCCAAGGTTGGTTTTTCCCTCGGACTCAGCAAGGGATCCCACCTCTACCGCCTCAAGGGCAGTGTCCTGGAGATTCAGACTCTGGGTCGGGGATACAACTGGGGAAGATGACCAGTATCTCGCCCAGGTGGCCTCACTTGCTATGATGAACAGGGGCCTTGGTGGGGGATGGGAAGATTGGAAGGGATAGACAAGGAAGAGGGAAGGAAGCGGCCGTGGCCTTAAGTTAGGTACCATCCCGGCATTTGCCTGGAGGAGAAGTGGGAAACTACGGAAAACTACTTCCAGGTTGGCTGAGGTGGGAATCGAATCCACCTCTACTCAGTTGACCTTCCGAGGCTGATTGGACCCCGTTCCAGCCACGTACCACTTTTCAAATTTCGTGGCAGAGCCGAGAATCGAACCGGGGCCTCCGGGGGTGGCAGTTAATCATACTAACCACTACACCACCGAGGCGAACACGGAGATATGCTACATTTATAAATTCCGATTCCCGAGCACAGAAAGAGAAAGAAAGACCACACCCATTTTAATAACTTGAAGGATTTCCTGCCGAAATATATTAAAGCAAGCGCTGTTGGATCTTTCTTCATGCCAAAGAAAAGATACAAAGACACATTAATCTTTTCCACACTAAGTAATGACTTTCAGCAACTCTGACAATATATTATCTCGTATGAGCTACTTCACACATTGTACAAATTAATTCCACTTCACTGTTTACTTTTGAACTGAAAATAATACTATACTTCTGTTACTCTTGGAAGCTTGCGTGAACAGTGGCTTAAAGAGCAAATATTCATAAAAATATGAACAGTTCTGTGAAAAGTTAACAGTGCACTGGATTTCTTTCACAACAACTTGTATAAACAAATAATTTCTTGTGGCTATTTTTAGCCGGGTGCAGCCCTTGTAAGGCAGACCCTCCGATGAGGGTGGGCGGCGTCTGCCATGTGTAGGTAACTGCGTGTCATTGTAGTGGAGGACAGTGTTGTGTGTGGTGTGTGAGTTGCAGGGATGTTGGGGTCAGCAAAACACTCAGCCCCCGAGCCATTGGAATTGACCAATGAAGGTTAAAATCCCCGACCCGGCCGGGAATCGAATCCGGGACCCTCTGAACCGAAGGCCAGTACGCTGACCATTGAGCCAACGAGTCGGACACAACAACTTGTAAGCATGTGCGAGTATCGCTCCAAATATATTTTAGAGCCGTCAATTAGTCTTGGTGTTTGAAATTATAGTTATCAATTATCTGTACTTTATAGTCAAAAGAACCGAGTGAGTTAGCCGTGCGCTTAGAGGCGCGCAACTGTGAACTTGCATTCGGGAGATAGTGGGTTCGAACCCCACTGTCGGCAGCCCCAAAGATGGTTTTCCGTGGTTTCCCATTTTCACACCAGTCAAATGGTGGGGCTGTACCTTAATTTTTTTTTTTTTTTTTTTTGCTATGGGCTTTACGCCGCACCGACACAGAAAGGTCTTATGGCGACGATGTACCTTAATTAAGGCCACGGTCGCTTCCTTTCCACTCTTAGCTCTTTCCTATCCCATCGTCGGTGCGAAGGAAAATAACTTGTAAATAAAAATGTGATAGTCGAAGAGGAAAGAGTTCACAACATCATTGACCATAGATAATTGTTTAATGCAAAATATTTTAATGGAGGAAGTAGTAAAAGGAAGCCCCCGTGGCTCGGACGGCAGCGCGCCAGCTTCTCACCGCTGAGTTCCGTGGATCAAATCCAGGTTACTCCATGTGAGATTTGTGCTGGACAAAGCGGAGGTGGGACAGGTTTTTTCTCCGGATAGTCCGATTTTTCCCGGTCATCTTTCATCCCAGCAACACAGTCCAATATCATTTAATTTCATCTTTCAGTCATTAATAATTGCCCCAGAGGAGTGCAACAGGCTTCGGCAGCCGGCACAATTCCTATCCTCGTCCCTAGATGGAGGCTTCATTCATTCCATTCCTGATATAGTCGAATGACTGGAAACAGGCTGTGGATTTTCATTTTCAAGTATATAAGAGTATTATAGCTTTTGAATTCTCGAACATTTAAGCGTTCACGGTTCCATTATTTTGCACTCCGGGCGATTTCTTTGATTTCCGAACTATCTGGGGAATCTGAAGGGAATAACCACAAGGGTGAAAATATAAGCGAGCCCACCGTTAGCGTCGAAACAGGGCAAGAATTGACGAAGCAACGTCATACAGTAAACTTGAAAGCGTGAGTGTCGGCACAAGTAAGTCGAAGCAATTATGGGGTAACCTACTCCACTGCCAAGTTGAGAGCCTGGAGGTTAACCATCCCTTTTAGTAGCCTCTTATGACTGACTGGAGACCCCGTGGTTGTATTCATTGTTGAGAGTGACAGGGGGCATTGTCTCCACCGCACCTCGAAGACTCTCACTTCATTCCTGGGTCGACCACTCGATCTCGTAGAGACAATTAACCTAATCACGAACGTTAAACAAAGCTGGCAGAGTACAGTAACTTTTAAAATATGCTACAGGGTATCTGATAACAACGATCGACTTGGCAGACCTAACAGCTGTTTAAAGATTGCTTCTTTTCCTTCCTTTCTCCACTTACATTTGGCATCTAGAAAGTTATCCGGCCGCAAGATAAAGCCAAGTCAATTTATGCGATACGGTTCGCACGTGTCTCCACCAGGAAGCAGGAAAGGCAGTGGAATAAAAAATATTAGTATTATGAATAATAACCCGCAAGGATGATGATGATAATAATCATAATCATAATAATAATTAGAAGGAGGAGAAGAAGAATCCACCTATATGGTGTAGTGGTTAGTGTTATTAGCTGCCACTCCCGGAGTCCCGGGTTCGATTTCGGGCTCTACCTCGAAATTTGAGGAGTGGTACGAGGGCTGAAACGGGGCCCACTTAGCGTCAGGAGGTCAGCTGAGTAGAGGGGGTGAGATTCCCAACTCAGCCACCCTCGAAGTGGTTCTTCCGTGGTTTCCCAATTCTCCTCAAGACACATGCCGGGATGGTACCCAACTTAAGGCTACGGCTACTTCCTTCCCTCTTCCTTGTCTACTCCTTCAATTCTTCCCATCCCCACCACAAGGCCCTTGTTCAACAAAGAAGATGAGGCAGCCAGGACGGGGTACTGATCCTACTCCCCAGTTCTATCCCCCAACCCGAAGTCTCACGCTCCAGGACACTGTCCTTGAGGCGGTAGAGAGTCCGAGGGAAAAAAGCAATCTTGGAGGTGTAACGGTTCAAATCCCGTTACAAGATGATATCTGTATTTTTATTATTGTATGATTTTATCTGTATTTTATTATTATTATTATTATTATTATTATTATTATTATTATGTCAGTATTATTATTATGTTATCTGTGATATTGTACTATTATTGTAATTATCCGTTTTATTCAATTTTGCAATTGCCTGTTGCTTGCAAGATTGCACTTAGATGTATACATATATACGTGTGTGTAGTATAACACTCAATACCTGTACAGTGAGAATTGTTGTATATATCAGAGATTAGAAGTGACGTTGTTATATTGCGATACCAATGGCGATTCTGCCAAGTCATCGCCGCGCCTTGGCTATGTCATCGTATTTATTTAGAATATGCGCTCAGAGAGTTAGCCGCCGGAGGGCTATTTCACCACTGTATGTAATATCTGTCGCGTAGGTGGGAGTATGTCATTGTTATTTCTGGAGATTACGTAGTTGTGTCAACCAACGTCTATATAAGGTAGCTCCATATTGTAGCGTCAGTCATTACTTATACGGATGCAGTACAGTGAAGTAGTCTACTAGATCAAGAGGCCTTAGGTGGTCAGCCAACCAGTGTGAACGAGAGATGGCGAAGACTCAGTGAACCATTATTGGTCATTGAGAGAGTGAGACCAAATGGTTGGTCCGTCACTTAGTGGAAGACGCGGACGCAAGGCTTACCAAGGAGTCAGAGAGGGCAACCCTGGACCTGCCAAGAGGTCATACCATATTGACTTACAAAGAAGTCAGATGATATGGAGAGGAAGCAGTCACAAGGATGTATCACCAAGTTAGGCGTGACACATCTACAGTAAACACCAGAGCAAAGGATTACGTCGTAATTACACTCAAAGTGTTGAAGGTACAGTCAAGTGAATCAGTGAGGGAAATATTTCGTATAAATTGTTAAATGTCCGGTCAAGAAGAATTCAAATTCATGCCTAGTTTCTGTCAGTTGCAATGTCATAATTTCATATTCTCATCTGTTTTATCGCAACAAGACTCACTATTTTTTGATATATTATTTAAAGAATATATATTGTTCTATCAAACGAATTCAGAGTTTCATTTCATTGACAGTAAAATATATTAACCTCAAAATTAATGGGGAAACCGAACGCCAATCTCCTTTTCCCAGAACTTATATGGTATGTTGTCAAAAGTAAGCTTATTACCCCACACCCTAGAGATAGTCAAGAGTCTCATTCTATTATTGCTGTACTGAGTGACAGCTGGCGCCCTTCAAATAACGTATGTGTAAGTAAGCAGGTAACAAGTAAGTGTGAGTACAGGGTTCGACGAGTGTGTATTTTATTTAATGAATGTTAATTTTCAGATTTTCCATTATAAATGCAGATATTCAGATTTTTCAAGTTAAATGCAGTTATATATATATAATATGTTTGTAAAATTTAGTCAGCGACTTAGGAAACTCACAGAGGGTAAACGGATTAAGACGGAAAGATTATTATTATTATTATTATTATTATTATTATTATTATTATTATTATTATTATTATTATTATTATTATTATTATTATTATTGTTATTATTATTATTATTATTATTATACATGTAGTTTTACGTCGTACTGACACAGATAGGTTTTATGGCGACGATGGGACGGGAAAGTACTAGGAGTGGGGAGGAAACAGCCGTAGCCTTATGTAAGGTACAGCCCCATAATTTGGCTTGTGGGAAAATGGGAAACCACGGCAAACCATCTTCAGGGCTGCCGGCAGTGGAGTTCGAACCCACCTTCCGAATACTATATACTGACCACACTTACGCGACGGCAGCTATCGTGCTTGGTATTATTATTATTATTATTATTATTATTATTATTATTATTATTATTATTATTATTATTATTATTATTATTATTATTATTAGTACCTTCCACCTTTTCTTTCCTTCTAGAAGGAAGTGAGTAGTGTGCTGTCGTTAACCCACACAACTCTGTTATGTCTTCCAGATGCTTATCCACTTACAATTTGTTTGCGTGACCGAGGGGATTCCCAGGAGTTTTGTGTCGTGCGAGTCCAGGAGCTCGTCGTGTATCACAGCCCATCAATAAAAGACTGGTGTACAAGTTGCTTCACGAAATACACAGAAGACACCTCGGAGCAGAGAGTTAAGACTGATTGATATTACTTTAATGAGTGCACTATTCTCAAGGGATGGAATGGAAAAGCGGTAACGACCATTCCCTCACAACTTTGATAAAACAGTGTTTTCTTGTAGCTAACTATTTTTTTCCCAATCTTCTGTCGCCCTATGGGTAATTTTATATTTACCGCTGTTAAGCTATAACTGTCCGCCTCTGTGCTGTAGTGGTTAGTGTGATTAGCTGCCACCCCCGGAGGCCCGGGTTCGATTCCAGGCTCTGCCACGAAATATGAAAAGTGGTACGAGGGCTGGAACCGGGTCCACTCAGCCTCGGGAGGTGGGTTCGATTCCTACCTCAGCCATGCTGGAAGTGGTTTTCCGTGATTTCCCACTTCTCCTCCAGGCAAATGCCGGGATGGTACCTAACTTAAGGCCACGGCCGCTTCCTTCCCTCTTCCCTGCCTATCCCTTCCAATCTTCCCATCCCCCACCAAGGCGCCTGTTCAGCATAGCAGATGAGGCCGCCTGGGCGAGATACTGGTCATTCTCCCCAGTTGTATCCCTCGACCCAATGTCTCAGGCTCCAGGACATTGCCCTTGAGGCGGTAGAGGTGGGATCCCTCGCTGAGTTCGAGGGAAAAACCAACCCTGGAAGGTAAACAGATTAAGAAAGAAAGCTATAACGCGGGGTAAAGCATGTTCTCCGATTAAATCGAGCTTTTACTGTAACATATTTTCAGTTACTATTTTCAAGTAAAATATAGTTAGGCAAATTACGGTTCCCTTTCAGAATGTGTTTGCGAAAGTTCATGAATTTCTACCCGGCTATGGTGCCGTTTAGGAAGGCAGATGTCATTTCATTCTTATACCATATCCGACTCGTTGGCTGAATTGTCAGCACTGAGGCCTTCGTTTCAGAGCGTCCCGGGCTCGATTCCCGGCTGGATCGGGGATTATAATCACATCTGAATAATTCTTCTGGCTCGGGAAAGAGTTCAATTCTGATACAGAGTGAGAAAAATAATATTGTCCTGGAAAATATTTATAGGACTGGCGCGCAATTGACTCTTGATAAGGAGCAGGAGAACTGCACATCACAGGAAATGCTAGAAACCGTGATGTTGATGCACCAGTAGTTTGCTGTCACACGTACCTCCCACATGCTCTGTTCCGAGTACGTCGCTGTGAGTGAGTGAAATAGAGGAACAGACGTGTTTAGTGACCAGTTGAAAGCAACAAAAAATGATGTCCACAACAAAACAGCGCTTGTGCATTGTCTAGTGTTACGCGAAGCACGACTCGTGGAAAACTTGTGCGGAACTGTTGGCGCAAGAGTTTAAGACTGGAAATGTTTTGTTAAAAACCTCCAGCAAAGTCTTCAGAGCAAAACGTATTTGCAAAATTGCGCGCAACAGGTTCTGTACTGAATAAAAACCGTAAGTATCTGAAAAGAGTTCGAACACCGGAAAACATTGCTCGAGTGAAGGAAAGCCTGGAACGAAGTCCGAAGAAATCTCTGTGCAAATGGGAATTAAGAGACTGTTGTGCAAATATGACTTGCATCTGTATTCTTACAAGTTTTCTGTTGAGCGTGCGCAGGCATGTGACAGTGACCGATCGGTGCATCGAAATTGCGGTTTCCAGCATTTCCCGTTATGGGCAGTTCTCTTGTTCATAAACAAGGGTCAGTTTCACACCAGTCTTATAAACATTTTCCGGACCAGTTGTATTTTGTCCACCCTGTATATAGAGAAGATTAAAATAATAGCAGTCTGTTGTTAATTTCTATAAGTGCCTGGCTGAGTGGCTCAGACGGTTGAAACCTTGGCCTTCTCACCCCAACTTGGCAGGTTTGATCCTGGCTCAGGCCGGTGGTATTTGAAGGTGCTCAAATACCTCAACCTCCTGTCGGTAGATTAGCTGGCACGTAAGGGAACTCCTGCGGGACTAAATTCCGGCACCTCGGCGTCTCCGAAAACCGAAAAAGGAGTTAGTTAATTTGGCTAGGATATGAATAAAAAATAAAACGAGTAAAGAAACAAGCGATTTTGGGCTTCTTTTCCGAAACTGCGTTTAACCCGGGAGTGAATTTTGAAATTTGTTTTTGATTTTGATAGAGCTATCCAAAACTCACAACTCCTTGCCCTTTAGCCCTTCAGTCTTCGGCACAATTGAGGAAATTGCTTAACTTTACGTTTTTCGTAGTGTGGGGAACCCTACTTTGTCTGGTAAGAAATGTTTTCAATATTACCGTAAATAATTCATTTGCTCTTCACCAACTTGGTCACAAAATATGGAGTTTCTGGAAACGAAAACGTATGTTCATGTTAAATGTAAACAAAAAGGTCCCATGGTTATGATCACAATTCAGTTCTCACATTAAACCTCTATCTTCTCCCCCCCCCCCCCTTCTTATCCGACGGTCCTTCGTCAACTCTTCCTGTTGTGCGATAAGTCGGTAGAATTCAAGGTTCTAGGACATTTCGTACCACTTGACCGTCTGATTACCTGCGAAGTATCAGCCGATGACTTTAAAATATGTAGACCGAGCTCGATAGCTGCAGTCGCTTAAGTGCGGCCAGTATCCAGTATTCGGGAGATAGTAGGTTCGAACCCCACTGTCGGCAGCCCTGAAAATGGTTTTCCGTGGTTTCCCATTTTCACACCAGGCAAATGCTGGGGCTGTACCTTAATTAAGGCCACGGCCGCTTCCTTCCCACTCCTAGCCCTTTCCTGTCCCATCGTCGCCGTAAGACCTATCTGCGTCGGTGCGACGTAAAACAACTAGCAAAAAAAAAAAAAAAGTGTAGGAGAGGACATTCCGTACCACTTGAAAGAGTGGAAAATATTGCGAAGTAAAAACAATATCCTAAAGAATGTAATTCATATGCATATTCATTGTTCACTACTGGCGCAGAAGCTTCCGCACGGTGTGACCACTACTAGTGTTAACCTTCCGACAGGTTCAACTGATCTGACTGACACACGTGTTAATTCTCTTCTCGCATTCGTGTGAGGGGGGGGGGGGTCTATATACGAGCTACTTCCACCTTTCAGTAGTATCCTATTTCCCCGTGACCTTCAAGCTCATATCGGCCAGTTCATCTGAATCTTTTCTTTTACTTACTTGATAATGAAATAATGCAGGAGTTTATAAATATTCACAACTCCTCCTTATATGCAGACAACATACCACACTACCAATCACAACAGAAACACGCAATAGTGATTACATCCCTCCATATTGGGTTGGCGTCAAGAAGGGCATCCGGCCGTAAAACAGGGCAAAATCCACATGTGCGACGCAGTTCGTGGTAAAACGTGGCAGGAAAAGAAGAATAAGTTATAAGTATAGTTTAAAGGACTATTATTGAAAATTGTATAGAAGTTTTCTTCAATAAATGTTATAAATTATTTTTGTTTCTGATTTATAAAGTGTTTATGTCAGGCTCATTACGCCCGCTAGCGTGGACATGGAATTCCAATTTGACATCAAGTGGTACGGATTGTCCTGACGTAAATATTTAGAGATTACGGGAAAACCGTTCGCAGGTAGATAACGACCTAGGTGGTACGAAATGTCCTCAAAAATCAAGTGGTACGGAATGTCCGGACACCAGAATTCAACTATGGTAACTCCAGTGTGTCGTAAGAGGCGGGTAAATTGATAAGCCCTTGAGACTCTCAGCTTCATAACATGTTTTGGTGACCACGGGGTCACCGATATTGCTCCCACTTATTTGTGCCAGCCTCCTCATTTTCCCATTTCCCATCTGTCCTCCCTTGCACAAATCTCGTTCTCTTTCGACCCCGACTCTGATAGATTTGTGATCTCTACGGAGATTTTAATTGTCATTCCCTTTGTGCCCCTTTCCTGTACTTTGCCGATACTTTCATTCTCCGAAGGGTGGGAATGATTCCTTCTGACTAGTGTTAATAAGGGAGAACGGTTGGTCAGTTGCATCTCATCTCAGAACAGTAATCACCACCACAATCACCAATATCACTGATGACTCTCTCGCACTTTTAGTTGTGATAGCTTTTTATTTACATTTGCCTGGTGTGGAAATGGGAAACCACGGAAAACCATTTTC